>NW_006916172.1:106907-203490 GCF_000464535.1 Endocarpon pusillum Z07020
CCAGAGCAGCATTTCCCCCCCCCCCCGGCTGTAAGTAGATAGGGGGGCGAGAGAGAGAGGTGTACTTACAAAACCAAAACTGAACACGCACAGAGCGCAGACCCCATGCGCCCACATCCCCCAGCCGAAGATGCCCACATTCCGGCTCGTGACCACCAGATCCCACAGGAAATAGCCCGCCGCCAACCCCTGGATCATGCCGCAGCCGCCCGTGTAGCCGTAGACGCGCTCCATGGCGCTCATGTCCATGCGCTCCTCGTCGACGTACATGACCCACAGCGCGGCCGCATTGATGGAGCAGGACTGCACGAGCGAGACGACGTGCACGTCCCAGTTGATCTTGGTGCGCCGGTTGAGCTGCGGGTAGATGGAGGGGAAGAGGTGGCTGGATACCAGGGGCGAGATGACGGTCTGCACGAACTGGTAGAAGAGGAATGAGGCGATGAGTTCGTGGATGTGGAGGGGGAGGGTGGGGAAGGAGAGCGTGGCGGAGAGGGAGGCGATCGAGCTGGACAGCCAGGAGGGGGGTGGAGGGATGGGATCGAGCATGCTGGGAGTAAAGGATGCGCCGCACGAGGCGCTGTTATCCGCGTGAGTGTGCTGCCAGTAAGCTGCAAGGCATGTTTGATGTGTTGAATCTTTGATGCAATCAGTTGAGATGGTTGTACATCTCTCGTCTAAGGTAGATATCTGACCGAATGCCGTGAATGATCTGGGACTCGGATGCCAAGCCGTATACTGCAGCCTGGGCAAGCGGATTTACTTTTCCAGCGAGTCAGGGGTTAATGATTGTGAATGTGTACGTGTACAAATGCGAGTGATTTGGTGATGGTTTCAAATCGTGTTCTACAGTCAGGGATGCTTGTTGGCAAAGCCTTATATATACTACTGATTCAAGGCCGGTACAATCGACAATCGACAATCGACAACCGCCAACGCCAACGCCAACGGGTGTCATGTGTTCCCACACATCAGGTGGTTTTAGAGGTCATGTCTTCAAGATACATGACCCACAGCAAGCTAGAGCAGTTTCCTACTAGATCAGTGTGCATAAAAATATCCAACAGAAGAACGTTTCGCCTGGCTCTGAGTGCTGGCTGAAAAGGGGAAGCCAGTCCACTAATCCCAGGCTCGCTTACATGGCATATTTTCTTGTCCATTCTCGCGCCGTCGCTTCATACCGAGACCGGTCCGTATTGTAGACCAGGGCAATTTCTGGAACAAGTGGCTCGACTACGTTCGGATTGATTAGGAGAGAGTAAATCGCGAGTAGAACTAAAGGGTTTCCATGGATTAGCAGGAGATCTGAAGCGCACCTAGCTGGAGGTGACAATGCGAACCTTTCTCAATGGTCAAAGCATCAGACCATTTCTCTCCCAGAATATCCAAAGCGATGCGTCCCAGAGAACTGATGTTAGGATGATAAATCCTTGTTGTGAAATGCATGCGAGGCGGAGAGTGAGGATAATCAGTACCAAGGAAATTAATAGACAAGAAGAACAGGCCGCCTCGGTATGGGCTGTCGAGCTGGGCCAAGAGTAAGCTGCTATTGGTAGACACTGTGTAGGTAGGAATGGGTGCCTCACAGGACCTTGAATTGTGCCTTGCCACCTTTCCTGTCCCTTATTAGCTACCGAACACTCCGTCTAAGGCTAACACATACCAATGCATCGTCCATCGGTCCAGCGGTAATCAACCGTGGTGGATAACCTTCTAAATCGCGTAGTTCCTCTTTCAACCTCGCCAATGATGGCTTTCCGTCGTATGCTCGGCTCATAAGTCCATAGTGGCGTTGAAAGGCATCAGAAAGGCGACCGGTAGATTGCAGGATCTTAGCGGCTTCGTCGCTCTCCCATAAGTCGCAATCGTACAATCCATCAACTTGTACATCCCGCAGGGAGTCTGAATCATTCCACGAAGGGGAAGCGATCTGTCGAAACCTTTGAAGCTCAGCCTTGTGAAGTGGTAGTTGGACGACGGCAATGATCGATATTTCTGCTAGACTCAACCCTGAGAGCGCAGACCAGGCGTGAGATCTCGTAGTTGCTATCGACGTTCTATCATCTACGCCTCTGTCTCTGACTCGGTCGTATGCCCTGGTGGCCGACAAAACGGCTTCGAATGTCCCCGGAGTCGAAAGTCCAGACTCCGAATCTGAACTGTTGCCATGATCATGATGCTGGAAGCCTCTAACGTGTGTTGGTGTTAGGGGCCCCAGTCCTCAATCCCCCAAACCCGCAGGGTCAGTGAACAGACCAAAATCTAGCTTGTCAAGCCTTTTCTCAGCAGGAGCAGGTTGGAGCTCTTCGAGCCGTAATGATAAATCTGAATCATTCTTTATTTGTTGCTCAACATGGCGCTGCAGAGAGGTGGCATTTTGCCTTGCATCAAGATCCGATTCGCTGGCAGCGTTAGACCTCGCAGAGAGTTCAGTATACGATATAGTGTTCCGCTCACCATCGAATGATTTGTAGTAGGAGGGATAACGAGGTTTTATGTCTCTGCAATTAATTGACCAACCGCATAGCGGCCGCTTCATTTCTTGGCCAATTTAGTCGTTGCCAACCAGACAGCCGCTTTTTGGCCGACAAGGGCGCAACGAGCGTCTGGAGTTCCGAGAAAACAAGCACAGTTTGTGTGAGAATGACGATAATGTCGTCAAGTTGAATCAAAGCAGCACGTGCTCCCGAAATCTTAGCGTTTTTGTCTAGGAAGTTTTGGAAGGCTGTGAAGACAATCCTTATGTGGTCGACCTCGGTCAAAAGAGCGGAGATGGTGGTGGGCGCGTCGTGGATCTGCGTAAGGACGCTAGAAATCCTAGCCGCAGCAGTGAGGATGCTTGTGATGGATGCGATGATACTGAGTGGCTCCATGTTGGACCTTAACAACCTTAAAGTCCCAGGGCCGCTCACATTTGGATGGAAGGGAAGACGTGGTATCTGAGCAAGGCCTTGAGACGCCAACTGTTGAATGTCAAGTTTAAGATTCAACCTCGCCCCCAAACCCGAGTTCAGCCTTGCCAGAGTTTGCCTTGATCCTTCCGTACCCAGACAGGGGAATGCCTCAATTAGCTTCGTCGATCTTCGTTACTTGGTGTTGACAAGCAGCGACGATGAATACATATTGGCGAAGCAATAGCCCTAATAATGGGGCTTTCTAGAATATGTCAGAGTCATCCATTGAGTACATGTAACATGAAGTGCTGGTGAGAAGAAATCTTGTAGATAATCTTATCTGAATCTCACCCAAATGTGCTAATTGAGGCATTGAGTATGGAGGGGATACCGATGAACATGCACGAGGACTGACTTGATGTGGAAGTGTGAGACCCATGTTTAGCGCAGATACGACTTGATAAAATCGTATTTGAGGTCGGGTAGCACAAGAGTAATCAATCCTTATCTTCTGTTGAGCTGCGGTTGGCATATGCAGTTTCTGCTATTCTGAGGATTCTGTAAGCACTCCATTTTTCTGAAGTACTTACTCCCAATGACTCAGCATCCCAAGGTCGCGCCGTTTGCATCCAGCGAAGCAACATGGCACAGAGATGATTCCGCACATTGCACTATCCAGTGCCTGGAAACCCTTTCGTGTTCACCATAACCCCTGCTCCTCTAGCAACAAGCTCTCCATAGAAACTCTTTGCGAGGGACACGAGCAATTCACAAGCAAGTCCGATGCCAGCTTTGAGGAGCATCCCAACTTCTGGTGTGACATTTCTGCCGTCACCTGTGTAAGGTAATCTACAATGCTGTATTCGCTCAAATGGTCATATTCGATTGCATCTCAGCTGCTGAAGTCTGATATACATGTTTGGCAGCAGTTTGAGGGTCCACAGACAACAATCCAGTGATCTTAAATATGACCTCTAATACATAGCGAGGAGAAGAATCGTCCCAATAATTGTCTTCATCTGTAGAGGTAATTGATATCTAAGCTTTGATGGTGCTGATATAATCGCTGGAAGAAAGCTTATTAAGGAATTTGATGAACCAGTTTCTGTTGAAATTATTAGGATACTACTATGGGGGGGGGCAGGAAGTATTGTTAGTTCAGCGCTAGTATCTTTACTCCATAACGTTATTTATACAAAACAGCTAAGCCTATATCAGACTGATAGTAATATTTTACTACGGTAACAGGCCTAATTTTTGTACCCCCCCCTGCTGAAAAGGTTAGTATCCGTACATAACATACTACATACAATTAGGTATAGTCGTCCACATTATGGCCTAAATAAGATTAGTCTCTAAAATCAAGTTTTTACATTCTATTAACACCTCTAACTGCTTGACATCTTGTCTGTATCTACTGAAGCAGCTTTTGTAAGATATTTAGAAGACATAATATACCATGAAGCAGTGCTTATAGCTCATCTTATCATCAAGCTCATTAGTATCTATGCAGAATTAGTAGAATGCGTACAGAGTGAGAAGAGTAGCATTTGCAGGATGAGCAAAATTCGTGCAAAATAGTGACGCAATGCTGACAGGGATGCTGGCAGGTGGGTTGTGTAAAAAACATGTTTGTAAGATATTTTGACCAGGGGGGGGGTACAAAAATTAGGCCTGTACCCGTAGTAGCTCTTTTCAATGGTCGTGCTTAAATCAAGCTTTGCAATAACAAATCACGGCACTATAACGGAGTAACAGAAACTAGCTGCATGTCCAACTGCAACCAGAGTATGTCTACTTTGGAACTGGTGGAGGGATCTACTTCTGGTTGTAAAATGATTGCTAATCATATCTGAATAGTCAGTGGCAACGGCGCTTTGAATTGCCCAAATGTTGGTGTGGGCTACTATTGCTGCTACGGATTTACTGGCTGCAACTGTTCCGATCCATCTCAAATCTTTAGTCTAGGACTGGCCAGCATTATGACAACCCTCAGTCTTACCACATCTTCGAATACGGCGGGAGACTCAATCCCCACCAGCTCCCAAGTCCCTACCATTGCTTTGACCCTGACCACCTCGACTTCGGCCTCCAGCGCCAACTTCTCGAGGGCCTCGGGAACTGTCACCGACAGCACCAGCCATAACCGCGTCGCAATCGGTGCTGGAGTTGGCGTAGGTGTGCTGGTCATGTTAGCTATTCTGGGAGCGCTTTACTATTTCTGGCGGCGCCGGTCGATGACCGTCCAGAACCGCATATCAGCTCAGAATGACGGTTACAGCAAGCCCGAGATGGATGCATCAAACAGCCATTCTGTACTGGACCGCCGACGTACCGAATTGGAGACAACAGGCGAAGTCTTCGAAATGCCAACGAAAAACAGTGTCCGAGAAGCAGTGGACCGATCCCATAATTGATTTCACAACCTCTGACGTTATGCTAGCTTAAAACAAAATTTCCATGTAGACTGTCTTCTAGAAAAAGGTATATAAACACACCTCCGCTATGAATGCCATTTCTCGGCGAAGATGCAGGGGCGTGACGTGCTCAAAAAAACCTATTCTGTACAAAGTTTCTGAAGTTGTTGGTCGGGGAGAATCGTTGATCCGTCGGGCTGAATGAAGCCAGGCTATCGGGAGCAGGAGTCGCAGATCTTAATGATTTGTCTTACAATCTCATTACTTCCGTCTCAAGGTTAGGAGCACTCTATCAGCAGGGCTGCGAAACAAGCAGCACTACCAGATCTAGCTCGGCGGTTGTGGGACAACCCAGATATCATCCATAGCGACCCCACCAAGCCCGACGAAGTCCCATCCCACGGAGAACTAGGGAGATTGTCGAAGTCGGACCAGGCATCCCGAGACTCACTCAGATCTCCAGGGCATGAAGCATCTGGTCCGGGAGGACTTTCAGCAAATTACCAAAAAGGACTTGCAACAATAGATTAACTCCTATGAGCCAAGGGTCAAAGACTCCCTCCGAACAAAGAAAGATGTAGTGGCCCAAGCTAAAGATATCTGGGATACCATTGATGAACAACATGTTGGATAAGTTAAAGAAGCACGATCACGCAAAAAGAACCCAAAAGAGGGAGATCCGAAGGAATTGGCATTTCTAGGCCGAAGAAGAGATCACCACAGAATTGATTCAATGTATTGAGATTGATCCACCTGTCATGACCTGGAAGATGGAAAAGAAAGTTGCCACATGTACGAAACAAACAAAAGTCTTCACAATTCCACCATACTCGCACACCAATCTTGACATCTCCAAATTCCCTTTCAACTTCGAGCTCTGAGTACATGTGACTGCAACCTGAGCGATGAATAAGGAGCCCTAAGCTGTGGCTGTGCAAGACTGTTCCAAGCCTGAGCAACCTTGAACATCAAATGAATCCTACTCTGAGCTCTCCGTGGGGACTAGAATCCGGGCCTCTCTCTCTCTCAACTCAGAGATCCCAGTTTTGTGCCCTTCAGATTGTTAGATTTCGCTTTCCAGCCTCCATTACTCGTGTATACTGCTCTTTGATCTATCTCAGCGTCGTCTACGCTACATTATATTTACTGTGGGCTTTTTCTGTGTATTCTGCGTGCGAGTTCTGTGCGTTCTTTCTGCGCATTCTGTGTGTGCATTCTGTATGCAAATTCTGTGCGCGATTCCTGCGCATTCTTTGCGTTCTTTCTGCGCATTTTATGTGCGCTTTTTTTGCGTATTCTGTGCGCTTTTCTGCGCATTCTGCGTGCGAATTCTGTGCGCTCTTTCTATGCATTCTGTTTGCGAATTCTGTGCGCTTCTTAATCTGCCAAGAAATAGCTTAGGCTAACCCGGCCCAACCCGCAGGTTTTTGGGCCGGGTTAAGCCCTCTTTTTTCTGGGCCCGACCCCCTTAGAACCCGGCCCATGTCGCAGCCTAAATCTGTCAGGAAGATGAATCGTGCGGCCCCGCATGCGCGAAGCATGCGCTAAAAGACTGGATTACCGAGGGAATTCCTTCAGGAATTCCGCTCGGCATCCCTAACATAAGCTTAATACTAATGTAGAATATAAAGATAATAGCAATAGTTAGATTAATTTCTTAACTAATCACTAGCCAATTTGGCTCAGAATTAGCCTAATTGTCTTCTATACAGAGTACATACAATTTGACTCATTTGACAAATCTACAGATGCTCATTTGATTTGAGTGGGGATTTGCTTTATTTGCCAAGCATTTGATTTGGTTTATTTGACTCGATGTGATTCAAATGGACACCTTGAAGACAACAGCTATAATTCACTCAAGTGTAGTAGTATGTTCTATCCCCAACAGTATGAGCTGACTTAGCGTAAGTGTTATGATATGTTGAAACCTTCCTAAGACCACACCCTAGCATTGACTTCCTTCCGTGACTTGTCAACACCTCTCCTTAAGCCTGATCAAAATCGACAAGAAAAATTCATTTTGATCTTCACGTTAAGTAGTTTTGCACGTCAGCTAATGAATACATGCGCTTAGAAATGTGTCAAGTTGACCATTCTGTCCTGTGGAAAGTCTCTAATTAACGTCCCATCCTTGACTCGTCCTCGGCATCAGTGGCTCTTAGGCCTCGACCAATGTTGTGGTGAGGCCTTGCTGAGCTGCAGCTTCATATTTGCGAATGTAGGCTTCAAGCCGTACTGTCTGCAGACGCCATCCTGCAAGCTTCCTGGGCAAGCGACGACCAAGTACGTACCGACTGTCTGGAGAAGGGGTTCGATACGACGCTGAGGCTCTGCGGCGGAGAAAAGAGGCCGTAAGGTTGCGCTGTCATCCAATCTCAGGTGCTCTCCCAAGCAGAAAAGGCTGAGGCACATGCAGACCTGCCAGCCCTAGATTGTATGATAGCGCTTGGCCTTACCTCTGTACTCTTGTAGACCGCGCTACTCCTGTCGCTAGGTCGTTTGCGGTTGCGAACTGTGCCCACTTGCGTGGCATCTAGTCTCCTATCATTGCCTATCACTTCCCGTCACATCGGGCTCCTCATCTACTGATCGTCGCATTGGAGAAGGCAACTGACAGATCTGCAAGCTGTTCATTAGGCCGCGAAAGCAGACCATGGCCCTGTGGCAACCTATCTAGTATCGATTCTCCCCGCTCCAGTGCTTGTTCGTGCCTAGTGCTTCAGACCATGTGCTCTCGCATATGCGGGTGACTTCAAAGGTCCGAGCTCTACCCCGTCCAGGCGCAAGGGAATTCCAGACATGGCATGGGTCGTGTCTATGGTTGCTTGCCTCATCACCCCTTTGACGGACGGAACGGTTCGACGGCTATGGGAGCTAACCTGCCATGTTACTCCGAGGTGCGGGAAGGTTTGCACCTATTTACAGACAACTTCTTGATCCGCTCCAGGATTCGGTTAATCATGCAGGCTTCAAAACAGCTCGGCCACACTTCCTCCTGATAGGCCGGAGCAAGTCAATACCTTGCTACCCAGCTACATTATGCCAGCATGACTCTATTGGCAGGCGGGTTGTGGTTCTATAACCTTGAACGGACGACCAGACTTCTCCCCTCTTTCCCATCCTCTTTTGCGCATACCTCTATCATATTTTTAAAGGCTTCTTAATCATGGCGGAAATTGCGCAAGACCGGTTGCCACCAGGCTATCCAATCCAACTATCTGGACCACTAGCATGGACAGGCTCTACGCTAGAGTCCGAAAGTGAGCGGATCTACATACGACTTTCGGAGGACGATGTTCACCACATTGATAGAGCCTTGCAGCATTTCAAAGGTGTGTTTCTTTTGAAGCTTTATGATCTGATAGCCAAGGCTTACAGAGGTGTCAGGCTTGGCCATCGCCCGCGGTTTCGCAAGCCCGGAGACATTCCCACTCCCAGAAGAGCTTCGACAGCGCCTGCGCGGCATTACCAAAGCTGTATATGCTGGCCTAGGATTCTGCGTTCTGCGGGGCCTCAACCCAGCTGTATACACGGAGGAAGAACGTGTTATACTTCATGCTGGCCTTACTAGCCATGCAGCGAATTCCCGTGCCCGCAATATTGGTGAGTGTTGTCCTTCCTTGTTTGCCCTTCTTTTCTTGTCAAGTACACTAGCTGATTGTTTCCCAGATCACATCCGTGACAGGACGAAGGATAACCCGCTCAACGAGAAGTTGAAGCCTCCAGAGCAGATCGTCTCAATGAATTTCCATACCGACATCGACGTCTACGACATGCTGACCATGTTCACTCAAAGCGTCCCACTGGAGGGTGGCGACCAGTACCTCTCCTCGATGACTTCTATCTACAACATGCTTGCCGTAGAGGACCCGGAAGTCATCAAGACCTTGTTTGAGGACTGGTACTGGGAGAGATCTCACAGGTAAGCAATATTCCCTAATCTAGCACCGTTTCCTCTAGTACACTTCTGCTCACGCACGTGACGCCTACATTTCCAATGTATCTCAGCCCCGCGACTCACTGTATTTGTCAACCACAGGCCCGCGATCGGCGAAGAAGTCATCCGCTCCTTCTACCGCCCCCTCATCGCCCTTGACGACAACGGAAACATTCAAGTCAACTACGCGGGTGCGTTCATTGGCGCGAGCGCCACCTATCCGCTAACGGCCGCTGCACCGGGCCTGAAGCCACATCAAGAGCACGCCATGGCAGTCATCCAGGACGTCGCCCGCCGTGTTCGTATCCGTCTGGCCCCGCAGCCAGGCGACATGCTCTTCATCAATAACTACGCCGTCCTGCATGCGCGCGACTCCTGGACAGATTCGCCAACGGATCCGACCAGGCGCCGCTACATGATGCGTCTGTGGCTGCACGACGACCAACAAGGCTGGGTGTCGGCACCGGCGCTGAAGCGGAATATGGGCGACAACTTCGATCTTCCGCCCGAGAAGCAGGCGCTCATGACGGGCAGTGAGTGGGATAAGCTGCCGAGAAGCTGGCGTGTCAAGAGTGTGGGTGTCTCCGGGAATGACTGCCATGACTAAGGTTCAATGCCTTGGTGTTTTTGCTTAGCTGGCATCTTGTTGCTGCTGTTTTGCTGTTGAAGTCCGCTGAGGCGTTGAGCTTCTGGTATATAAGTCTCCTGCTTGGTGTTACACTGAATTGTTCCTTTATCACGAGACACGAACTGTTATGACTAAACTTAGTCTACCTTGAGCGGACGATCTGCTGAACTCAATCTCACTTCCGCCTCGCTGCCAACCGTATACATCTTGGCTCATAGTGCTGAATCATGCAGCTCTCGGAGATAATGTAGGTACACATGTGTAGTCTTCCACCCACAAATGTGACAACCATGCCATCGGCCGCGCCTCCTTGTTATCCAGCTCGAGCTTCGCGGCTTCCCTAAGCTCATCTTTCCGTTTTTGTATCATGTTGTTAAGCTGGTCCATTGCTTTGACCGCCTCGTCGTCCAGCTTGAAGCTTTTGCGCAACCTATTTCTGTCCTCATCGTTCCATGGGTTCGCAAACTTGAGCTGGCCTCTCAGGACGGCTCGCCAATGATGCAGGATTACAACTGCCGATTTCTGCCAATCTCGAAGCATGTCGTTGCTCTTCTCCAGAACGGAGGCATGTTTACCTGGGTTCTGTAATGCCGGTCAGAGTCGGCACATAATGTAAGACGAGTGGTATGGGTGAACAACTTATAAATAGTACCTACCTCCGACGATTCAAATCGCTTGACAATTTGGGTCTGGCGCTTATGGACGGTCTCCAAGCTACAGAGAAGGAGGAACGAGGTTAAATAGATCTCATACCAATTGCAGTAGTTCTCCTTGACAAAAATGGCCTTTTTGAGACGAGTATTGATATGGTCCATTTGCTGCAGCATGTACTGGATGGCCATAAGATCAATCTGCATGTCGATATGAGCGGATATCGGGAACATGCCGTTCAATTTCATTCGATTCTCATCGTTCATGCGAAGCTTGAGTCCACCAGAGTCCTTTTCAACCATCCGAGTGCAGGAGAAGTATGCGGCCGCTTGAATGTTCAGAGCAAAGGTGACTGCGCAAGGCTTCGAGGATGGCCTCGTTTAGCGACATAGGTGCGCGAGGGTGCCTGTCTCACTCACCTGATCTTTCTCACTGTTTGCTCTAGCTCTCTCCCATTCACGTGAGAAGCGAACGGCTTCATGATAGTGCTCCCGGATGAGACGATCTTTCAGCTGATCTATCGCCTCGGCCAGCAGAGCGTCTTTCCACCTCTCGACGTACTTGGCCAGGTCCGATTGATTATCTTTATTGATCACCTGTGACAACGTTAGTGTCGGATCGCACCGGTGTGTTATCAGCCGTACGCAGGCATAAGGTTCAGATCTCAGCGGCACGACTTGACCATCTGGACACTCCCAGGGCTCCTCCAGCACTTGGTACACGGACGGCTTAAATCTCCGCACGCCAATCGGCATAGCCGTCTCTGACGAGTCCGTAGCCCCACGAAAAGGGTAGCAGATCCACACGGTTTGCACGGAGGATCCCGGAGCCCATTCGAGCCCAGAATTTATACCTTTCCTCATAGATGGCCAATCAGCTGGCCGAATCAGTTCGTATCTTGATTTGCCCGCTCGACTGTTGCCTGCTCTGAAGGCGATGACGCCCTCGAAGCCGGCTCTAGAGCAGGGTGGCCATTCGAGTTTTGCGCTGCCTTGCGCACAGCTAAGGCAATCAGCCTCATCATCGCACTGTGTGTTGTACAACTTTAGAAGCTGACTAGTCTTCGGGCCACCTACTTACACGTGATTTGTGCATTCTGCAGCGTATGCAACAGCGTGCATCTCTAACCCTCCTGACACGATCTCTTGTCTCTTCTGTATAAGGGCCCTTCCTCTTCCTTTTTGGTAGAAGCGTTGGTGGCGTATAAGGCGGTCTCTCCTGGGTAGCAGAAGACGCTGGCGCAGTTCGCGCGATTTCTGTTGCGTCGTTTGGAGGGCTATAGTAAGGGGCACTGCTCGGAGCTAGCAGGCGCTGTGTGAGAACCACAGCCTGCGATGTCCCTGGATGTTCAGCTTGTTTACCATAAGGTGGCTCCTTGGAAGGATCTCCTCTCGCAGATACGTTGCCGCTGCCGCTGTTAGGCGTCGGCCATCCCTCCGAAGTGGTCGTTGCATTCGACGGATGCAACGAGCTCGAGTTGCGGCCGCCACGAGATTGCGCTGAGCTGTTCCAATGCGATACTTCTCCATTGGATGAAGTAGTCATTATTGCCCAGCTGTCGCTGCTTTGGTCTATTCCTGAGGAAATACCATTGGATGGTGGGGTCATAGGAGCAAGAACCATAGCCCAAGGCTGGATCGAGGTCGGATCGGTTGCCTGGAACTCCCCAGTCATCCCAGAATGCTCGAGCGCAGAAGTCCCTTGACTGTTAGTGTGACGGGGCATGTCCCAGTCTGCCGTATTCTGCTCAAGAGATTCGTTGAAGGAAAAGGCAGGCGGAGTAGTCGTTCCTGTTGAAGCATAGTCTACACCCCCCAAGTCATTGAATGCCAATAATGGGTCGACTGGATAATCTACATGGAAAAACTGGGAAGTGTTCTGTTCAGGCACAATGCCCTCATTGTGCCCTTCCTGAGAAGGCGACTGTGTGCTGGTCATGGCCGCGAAGCTTGTGCACTTAGGTGGACTGATCGGACGTCGTTGACCCTCGACACAGAGGTAGTAGGACAAAATATATTGCACTGCATGCCTAGGAACGTTGTGAGACTGTAGCGCGGTCGTCCCGCCTCGCAGAGCGCCATGACCGTCAAGATGGATGTCCTCACCGGTCGACACCTGATTGGCTGCCTTCGCTTGGTCTTGGGCGCTGCGTGGGGCAACATCCCCAGTATCTTCTTCGCTAGTTTGCAGCTACAGTCTGCATCATGCCGGCCGTGACAGTTGCCAGAGAGCAAAATTTAAAGTCCAGGAGAGGGTGGACTTGCAATGTCTCGTAGACATACGAGACATTAAGCTCTTTGTATGGACTTCGGAATGAAGACACAATTAGTAGCATCTGGTCCGCCTCTTGGCGGTCTACGTATCGCTTGCCCCAGTGATGTTCTCCGCATGGGGGTTGTCGCCACAGCAGGGTTTCGCTACTCACCGCTGTTTCGCTGGGAAAGGCCATATCACAAAGATTATCCAGCAGACACCATACTTTCCTACCGTACGCAACTGCAGGATACTATCAAAAGCAATGATTTCATAGTCATTGTGGCCGAGGACGAGTACCAGCCTGATGAGAATGAGAAGACCGAGGCCACTATCCCCTCAGATGATGCTTGGAAGGCACCTACTGCCGGTGAGAAGGTCGTTGTCGGTGTTGCAAGCATCAAACTGGAGCCTGGTTCCAAGCGCAAGGGCGAGTACAAGGACAATCAAGGGACATTCGGATACCCTAGCCCGTGGACTGTCCCAGCACTAATACATCAAGCAGGTGAATACCCAACACTCCCTGAGAATGAAGGAAGGGACCTCAACTGCAAGCACTATGAATCCTGGGGCACCTTGGTGGGCAAGATACGCGAGGAGTCAGTCATGCCTCGTCCCACCGCTAGCCTCATTGATTCTTTGACTAACAACAGGTGTAGACGTTGCAGCGGTGATGCCATCATGAGCATGCTCGTGGTGCATCCAGCGTATTGGCGACGTGGGTATGGGACCAAGATGGGTCAGTGGGCTGTTGAACTGAGCAAGGCTGACGATGTAAAGCAATGCGTCAGCGCGGCTGGGATGGGATACCAGATATATTCGAAGCTTGGCTACAAAGACGTCTGCAAGATAGAGGCGAGCGGTGATGAAGATGACCCAGAGGGCATCTTCACTAATCTCATGGAGTACGTACCTGCTTTGTAAATGAAAGTGATTCGACCGGCGATCGCTCTACAGACCCACCGAGGAATCAAAAGATTCAGTTCTTCTTTGCGTGATTGCCATCTTCGTCCATGGCATTCTAGACTACCTTATCCCTTAGACCCTGCTGCGAGGAGCTCACTGCCCAAAGAGATCCCTGGCTGCGTCTGTTGTCGCCTGTAGTGCTGGTAATATCACCGTCGTTCCAAGTCCACCTTCTTAACTACCAGTACGCATCTGTCGCCGCCGTAGTCATGCTCACGTCGCCACCGTAGCAGTCTACCTTGCAAAGTTCCAGCACCGAACACGTCTTCCTCCGGGTTCTTTTGCCACCCAATCAGAAGCCGGCCGGCGAGCAGCTTCTCCTGAGCAGCTTCGAAACAGGCCAATTGTAAGCCGACCGGTCAGCAGCGACGACAGTCCACCGGCGAAGGCTACAACATGACCACCGGCGTCGAGAACTCGATGGCCGCTGCCGGAGTTGATTTTGAAGTACAAGAGACCCTCGATGTACTTTAGTAAATGGTTTGTATCCTTCAGGTTCAACAATAGTAATCGAGGCGGCAATCAACAGCACTCCAAAACAAATTTGACTGAACAGACGAAGAACAGAAGCAGAATTAAAGATGTCCGTGAGTATATTCACCCTTCATTCATAAATGCAAGATGATAATGTGGTTGCAGGAATCTCGCAGCAACAACAGCAAAAGAATGGAGGAAAAGGCGTCAGCTCCCCACATGGTGGGACAAGGCAATAACGCGCAGGCGTCTACTTGTAGGCTCGCAAGCCCTTAAGAAATTGCAACTAGGCTGACGAGAGAGCAGGGTCCTCCAACCTCCAACGATATCTCGCCGAGAACGAGGATCCAGTCTCTGCTAGATTGGGGTTGCAAGGCAAGATGCAGAGTGGCAATGGTGGGAAGGAGAAGAAGGCTTCCAATCCCGACCTAGCTAGCATGGGAGCGCAGTTCTGGGGCGAAAGGGGCAACAAGTAGCCGCCCTGGGCGTAATCTTCCTGACGTTGTGGAGGCAGACAGTTAAGCATCTAGGATTATCCTTGTGCCCCAATTTGGAGACCAAAGCTTCTTGGATATGCGTAGAATGAGGGCATAACACATATTCATATCTGGATGGCTATTGATTGTCGAAGCAAGCGCTCAAAAGGCGGCGGCCCGGTGACAGATTTGCTAGTATTGCCCGTTGCAAAAGTGTTGCAATCTCTTAGCGCATGCTGCAGAGCTGCTGCAGCTCCTCTGCAATGGAAGTACGGCGGACTGTTACGGGCTTAAGGCCAATTCAAATTTTTGGATTTTCAAACTCTGTTTTAGAAATATGAGATCACTTCACGACACTCTCTAGGGATACCCTCTTAGAGATACCCTCTTGAGACACCCTCTTGAGATAGGATACCCTCTTCTCTTGGGGCACCCTCCTATGGCACCCTTTTCTCCCAAGGCACTTTCTTAAGGCACCCTCTTAAGGCACCCTCTTAAGGCACCCCCTTAAGGCATCCTCTTAAGGCACCTTCTTAAGGCACCCTCTTAAAGGCACCCTCTTAAGGCACCCTCTTAAGGCACCCCCTTAAGGCATCCTCTTAAGGCACCTTCTTAAGGCACCCTCTTAAAGGCACCCTCTTAAGGCACCCTCTTAAGGCACCCCCTTAAGGCATCCTCTTAAGGCACCTTCTTAAGGCACCCTCTTAAAGGCACCCTCTTAAGGCACCCTCTTAAGGCACCCCCTTAAGGCATCCTCTTAAGGCACCTTCTTAAGGCACCCTTCTTAAGGCACCCTCTTAAGGCACCCTCTTAAGGCACCCCCTTAAGGCATCCTCTTAAGGCACCTTCTTAAGGCACCCTCTTAAAGGCACCCTCTTAAGGCACCCTCTTTCTACATTCTCTTCTTAACACACTTTCTACTTAAGAAATCTTTTATATCTATAATAACTTAAGTTCTTAGTCTTCTATAACATTATATAACTATAATTTATAAGAGGAATATTAATATATACTGTGAGAATAGAACTTGCATAGCTCTCGTAATATCTTAAAACTGATTTTGAATTTCAAAATTTTGATGTGTTGTCAACCTAATAACAGTCCGCTGTACAGGGTCGTGCACTCGTTGCCTGCTTCCAACGTGACACGTGACATTCCTAAGACTCCTCTTTGACTGGAAACGGTCGTTAAACTATCGACTGCAAGAGATCTGTATCTCTGGACCCGTCGCCAGCTCATTCTGGGTCGGTGTTGACATTTGAGGTCGGACTCGAGTTTAAAGCAAGCCTCTCCGACACCCTCTGCGCCCCTGACGAGGTTAAAGAAGACAAGGAGATTCGGACCTCCGAATTCAAATAAGCGGGATCCTCGTACCTAGTGAGTAAAAGAACAGGGCGCCCCGTACGCATATATACGACGACTCTGTGGTCGAGGCGGAGTATAAACATAGGGTCGACATACTCTAGAGCTGTCGGACAGCTGCCCTGTTCAAAAGAGCCACCAATCATTTCCCCACCTTGACAATCGCGACACCCTTTGAGGACCTGTCGCCTTTCCTCTTCTGACTTACGTGACACTCTATTAGAGCCAGGCCACGCATCAATAATGGCGACACCAACTAGTGACCAGTCGCCAATACGCGAGAATGTAAAGGCAGCCCCCCAGACCGCATTCGATACGGCTGCCTTCGACTCATCTGGCCCGGCCAGGACCGACAACCCCGTTCCCCCTGCCGAGAACGATTACCTTAACCCTACAAGCCGCGCAATAAGACACCTGGCCTTCTGCATTCTTTACCTGTCCCTCTTCGACCATGGAACGACCTCTCAATGGATTTCCACATACCTGGTACCGTCAGCAATGGATGTGACGCCGTCTTTGTAATAGTAGATCAGTTAAGCAAGAGACACATTTGCCTACCGACGAAGAAAACAGTTACTGTGACTACTGCGGCCGACCTCTTCTATAAGTACGTATAGCGATTCAAAGGATGCCCAAAGACCATCACTAGCGACAGAGGACCGCAGTTTATTAGCGCCTTTCTCAACGAGCTATCTCGCCTCTATCATGTCAAGCTCAAGCTGTCGACATCAGCACATCCTCAGACAGACAGCTAAACGGAAATCATCAATCAGATCGTTAATACAAGGCTCCGGCTATTCGTGAACCACTTTCAAGACGACTAGGCTTGGCAGGAGGATACCTTGGGTCGGCGTGCTGTGCTGTTGTGTTGTGCTTGTTTTGCTGTGTGCTGCTGCTGTTTTTTTTTTTCTCATCAGACATGAGGGCATGTCGAGTCTTCTGGAGGGGGGGGTGATGTCACGGCTGCCATGCTTGTCGCCCGCTAGCGCTAGGGCACCGGGGATTGATTAGCACTAGACGTTAGTAAGGGGCATGCTTGCTATATAGAAGCGACCCCAGGGCCCTCACCGTCGACTCTTCAGTCTTAGGATAGCACTCAACATGGGCTGAAGATCTCGCGCACTCGTCGCCTGCTTCCAACGTGACACGTGACAGGTCGTGCATCAAAAGTCATTGATATACGCTAACTAGGATGTATAAAAGCTAACTTTTCTTGTGCTAGCATGGTGTTGGTGGTCAGTGGAAACGTAAGGATGATCAGAGGGCGGATGGCTGAAGCTTTACAGATACAGACTTCTGAGCCACATTAGATAACCTAAAGAGGGCCGCATCAGCCCGAAGCGCCCTAAAGAAAAAGGGGGTCATAGCGGCAGCTCTAGGGCTCTACCCCGATAGCAACATTTTCAACATCATGCTAAAGCTTGGATCATGTGTGCTAGTGGCGCCCTAGTTTTAGCGTATATTAATGACTTTTGATGCACGACTCCGTACTTAAGCCTGTAATAGTCCGCTGTAGGTTGAATCTAAACGGCTAATTTGCATTTCAACTCTACAGCTGCTTAAAGGGAGTCGTTATCTCCACAGAATAAGATGATATCTGATATTTTGGGGTCAATCAGTTGATAGAGGACAATGGAAATATTAAGATAAGAACACAGAAACTTGAACACTGAGCTCCCTCAGATTGACCGACGACGATACTGTAATCAGATGGGAGATGTAGAACTGCTACTGCTAGCGATTTCCTTCAGGGCCCTTGTCGGGACACCCTACGATATTTGGGATCGAGATATGGCCGATTCGCTGAGTAGGAAATGCCATCGCGGACGAGTAAGCAGGGGTACCAACTTGAAGATTTGTGAAAAAGGAGACCGAGACTTGGCTTTGCTAAGAGCTATTTATGTGACCGCTGGGCAGGCCTACTTACTACACCTACATTACTTTTGGCAAAGTGCGTCCTTACGAAAAAAAAACCAAAAAAAACCAATAGGGTCCACTAAGCCTGAGCGAGCAACATAATATAAATATTGACTGGGGTCTTGGATCAGTTTAGTGCAAGATAAATTGTAGAGCTCATACAACTCCAACAGCGGCAAGGTCGAGTGCTTTGACCTTCCGGCGGAGATCATGGGAGGCTAGTACCAGAGCCGGTTCATTGCGATAACCCAAGACTTGGAATAGTCTAAAAGTTTTTGACTCCTGGTCATCGCAAAGCTCCAACCCGTGCTCTCTCAGGTATTTGGTGACCACGTGATAGACACCATCGCCCTCAAACGTAGAGACCCTGATTTCTATTTCCATCAGATGGTGCGATTTGACCACCACATCGTCAAACACAGCTCTGAATCCTTCAAGATGCAGCTTCCACTTGGCATTCAAGAACGGGCCGAACGCAACGAGTTCCTCCCAGACGATATCCCCATAACGTTCAGCGAAGCGGACTTGTTCCTCGTTCCAGAGACTCATTCCATCATCACCATCCAAGGATGATCGCTTTTCGCATGTGAAAAACGTCTGGTCGCCGTAGCGATCCCAGACGCAGTTGACGGTATCGGGGATGTCTGAGGTTTTCTCCGCGAAACGGACCTTGACTAAGGATAGGTCCTCGTTGTGGCTCGTTTTTGTACGAAACATGCGCCCTTGCTGCAGGTAGACCGGCGGGTTCGTGTCAAAGTAAGTGATCGGGCTCTGCTTCTTAGGACCACTACGGACGTCTTCGCCGAGCTTCTGGAGCACGACCTGTGGGTTCGGATCACATATGGACCATTGAAGGTGGATCTCGTCGCTTACTTCAGCCGGGGTCAAAGAGACTGCAAGTATAAGAAAAACGGCAAGGACAGCGTGAAGTTTCATTGTCACTTCGATGCCACATATCCTCCAGGAGGCACAGACGGGATGCCATGATAGAGATCATGATGGAAATCCGTCATATGATTTATCCCGTGATGTGTTGATTCCAGGCTGCTGATGGGTGTGGGTGGATAATTAACTAATAGGAAAAAGGACAAGCTGCGGTGCGGAGGGGGAGGCCTGACGTAACATAGCTCAGCGCTAGTATCTTCACTGTAAACGTCTTTTGCACAAAAGAGCTAACTTACATCTATAAGAAGTTAGATGTAATAAATTAGCTCGTTAGAATGGCTATGTACAAAATAAGCTTTACATTGACGAATCATAGAACTGGAATCTGGTAACAAGAAGGAGCCGCTACTAGCACCTGACTAACATTACTTCAGCCCCATAGTACACACTAAACCAACCCCTCAGTTGCGGCGGACCGTTAGGGACAGTGTGGTATTAGTAATAGTTTACTGACCACTAGCTGCGACTTTGCTTCGGTCCCCCAGACGGGCTTAGTGGCATAGCCACACACGCTATGCTCGAAAAGGACTAGTAATTGACTAAGCAGACATCGTCTAAGCCACATATCATGACTGAGACCTGAGACATCTACGACTAGTTATATAACATATCAACATTATTTCTACCTCATGGCTGACACGGTCATACTACTGCGTATGTATAACTGACTCTATCTTTCAGCGTTCAAACTCCAAACTCAGCAGCACCACCACCGCCAGGCCAGAGCTAAGGGCCAAAATTCTTTAGACTTCTTAGCAAGCATAATCTTTAATATAAGATATAAGTTAGAATAGTATCTTTGTTACTCTGATTTTTAATCAAGTAATCTTTATGTGACTGTTGTAGCTAATGAAGTATGATAACCCTGCAGGTCTGGCAAGGAAACTTGACTTAATATGTGTGTTACAAGTATTATCATGACCTGGAAGATTGATAAGAAAGCCATCGCATGTACTAAGCAAACAAAGTCTTCACATATTCTACGATATAAGGTCTTCACGTGTGGAAGGAATGAGACTAGTTTCATTGTTGCTGATAGAACCCTGTATGGATTGGTGTTGAATACTCCTGTCGTGCCGAAATCTTGGTGTTAACATCGTAATAATGCCTTTCATTTGCCTATTTTCATGTTCCACTTCGTGCATTCTTCGAAAGGATGTGTTTTCTTGGTTCAGCATTTGTCTTCTGCATATAGTAGCGCTACCTGATCAAGTACATCTGGCGCTTATGTCGCTGGCATTTCCAAAACCAGTAGGAATTAGAAGCCACCCTACGTAAGCCAGCTTAAACTGAAAACAGGAGCATTTGATCTTGATAACCCAATCTCAAGAGTGCCATCAGCGCTCTTTATGCTCGTGGGAATCGTTTCGCCTTTTCTCTCAAGCACGATCTTGGGTGGTCCTTCGGTGACAGGATCAGGCAGCTTGTAGAAGCGCCTTCCAGATCGACTGAGGAACTGCTCAAGCCGGTCCTGTGTGACTTCGTCTTCTTCGAGAACTCCCCTTCCAATTGCCTCTTCAAGTGCTAGAATCACAAGCTGGCTAGCGAAGGGCTGTGTGAATACGCCCGCTGGTACTGCTTGGCCACTCTCGATCTTAGTCTTAGACGCTAACGGATGCGGTGCGCTATCACTACCGCTGAAAGGCACGCAAGGTTAGTAAGGAAAGATCACGCTCAGAAGGACGCGGACTAACTCACAAGAAGAATTTAGGGTCCCCGCTACATACAGCTTTGATCAGGGCATCTCGATCTGATGGCTTTTTTGGAATAGGTTTACAAAAAGCCAGAGGATCTGTCTGACTATCATCACCCGTCAAGTAGAGGTGATGTGCCGTTATCGTTCCTGCGGTATCCATGTGTTTAGAAGGAGAGCAGAAGAAGAGAGAACGGAGTTGGAAAGTCATGGGGGCTGGGTCATCAGGATCAACTGTAGACGGACGAACCAACAACTGATGGGCCGCAAGCCCGTACGGCATCCAGAGCCGCGGCGGTGGAACAATGCTGCACGGCGTTATTACAGTATGAGGCAGTTAACGATGAGGATCTACACACCTCGAGGACGCATCGAAGACGTGGAAATTTCTCGTGAAGCTTCTTAAGCTCTGGCAGGAACGCTTCTTCAAGAGAAATATCGTCGCTTGGTGGACGTCCCGGCCACTCTCCGTGCAAGTTAAGCACAATGTCATGCTGTTCGATGGCAGCGAAGACAGGAGAATAGGCTTTCAGGAAATCGGCTGGCACGCCTGACTCGGAATTCGTGGTCACACCTGAAATGTATCAATACTCCAGCATGGAGCAAAGAAGCCTCGTCAATGATGCCTTACCTTGAGGATACATCTTGACACCAGCAATACCAGCGGCTGCGGCTTCAGCGATTACTTCGGGGGTAATGGAGGGATGAAGCTGGTGTAGTTAAGCGGCGTGGCAAGTTCATAACCATAGATAACCCACGTAGAGTGACATGAGATAATGGACTTTAGGTTCGATGGCTCGCAGACAGGACTGGTAGTCTAAAGCTTTGGCTATACTTGTGATGGGCGGCTGTAGGTTTGGCTGTAAACCAGATCAGCTAATGATGGAATGAGATGTTTGAAGATCTACTTACCATGACAAACACCGTGTCCACTCCTCCATTCAAAATCTGGGGAACCACCAATTCCATGACCTACATGTAGCCAGGAAGAAATTATTCAGTCTGATCCAGTACTGGGGGCCGGTGGAGATTAACTTGGTCCTGCCTCAAATGGACATGCATATCTGCCGACGGCGGTAGTTCTAGACGCTGTACGTCTCTTAGCCGCATCTCGTTGAAAATTTCGAGAAGAACCTGGTTAGGTTAAAAGCTCGTGCGGAAGATGATGCTTGTTTTCTAAGACGACACGAGCATGTATGTATTTGCGGATCTAAAGAGAATTTTCAATCCTTGTTTTGTAAGCAAAGTATCCTGAAATGCATCAATGGCCCGCAGCTCGCCAAGATCCTGAAAATATCGCTAGTCGATTAGACAATTTTCGACGTAATAGCATAAGGAGGTTGTTGTTTACCGAATGACAGAACTTTTCAAGTAATCTATAGTAAGGCTGTTCTTGTAAAGGATGAAAGATCAATCGAAAAATAGTATTTTATTTAAATAAATCACCTCTCTTTTTCACTACACAATGTGCTAGCCACCCTACTTTTCAACACCCTCTTTTGCTAAAAAATGCTAGAGGAAGAACCCTCTTATCTACTGCTTGGATTTCAACTTCTATATTTTCTAACTTTTTATAGATTACTAGCATCAAGCTGTAGAAGTCGATTCAAGCGACATCTCTCTAGATCATTTGATGATTATCCCCTGTCGGATCTGTTGGTCCTCGCCTTTGATCCGATCACTGGAAATAGTGTCGCCGTAGGCAGTCTTCCGAAACAGCGCCCCAAGTCTTCGCGAGACATCCGCCCGATCTCACGGGGTCCGACTATGCTGTACTGACGACATTCTGGATTGCGGCTGGTGATAATTATGTTGCCTCGGTCGCCCGCCGGGAAGTACGGGGTTCAAAGCCAGGTCTGGATCGTCTGCATTGTCGAACACTAGCAGCCACGCCTTCGACGCATTGGCCAGCGCTCGCTTGACGCTGTCCGTGTCCTGGTCGATCTGGAGAATAAGGGCGATCTGTACCAGACCGCGCTGGATGCTATCACGCGTGCTGGCGTCGATCCAAAAAACGCCCCAGTATCTGTTACATTTAGCGTGCGTTGAACTTGTCTCCCGTTCATTCTATAGCATACCTCTCACGATGCGTCTGCGCGTATTTCAGGCAGATCTGCGTCTTGCCTGCGCCCCCTAGGCCCCACAGCACGAACCGCCGCTGTACCTTCTGCCGAGGCGCCTCCGTCAGAGCCAGTGACGACTCCAGGCTCCGGCCGATATCGTCTTGTTCCGTGTAGGCTGGGCTGAGCAGGTGCGATACTTCGAAATGCTGGTTGTATGACACTAGCATCATGCGGTGTTGAGTCAGGGCTACTCCGCAGCAAACATGTGTCACGGCGACGTACCCGTCTGGTCGGTGGCTTGGGTCCCTGCTCCCCTTCTTATCCGTCCGATCCGCTTGCACACCTTCTCTAAGATACCTTCGCTGTCCGCCTCGAACTTGCACATCATGCTGTGGTCGGCGTCGGCCGGGATCTGTTCTTCTTGCTCGACCTCCAGCAAGGCTGAGTACTTTTCCACAACCTGTCAAAGTCAGTAATTTGAGCCGGGCATTGAGAATCTTTGTCTTACTAGACTGGACAAAACCTTCATCGGTCGTTGCTCGTAAAAGCTCTTCTCCCTTTCCAGCATTGGCAACGAAGGAAAGTCAAGATGAAGTGGGCAGTGACGACATTGTGAATTATCAAATAGATACGGAGAAAGCAGGATAGGAACCCCCAAGTGACCAACAAAGTATTGGAGCAGCAACCTCCATTTCTGAAAGGAAGCAGACCAAGTGAAAGGGGCATTGGCATTCTCAAAGAGCCAGAGCCGAGGATTTATGATATAGGAAGAGGGAAACCGTCGAATGCATTGCAAAGTAGGCTTCCGGCAGTACTTATTAGTCCTTCAGCTTCTCCGCTGGCAACCCAGCACCCAATCCTACCTTCTACCCCTGCCTTTGTGTTTAGTGGCAGTGGGCTTCTTGCCCTGATTCTTGACCGGATTCTTGGAGCCTTTTCTTCTTCTAGGAGCATCGTCCTCGTCCTCGTCCTCGTCCTCCTCGTCCTCCGATATGTCCTCGGAAGCATTAAATCGATCATCACCCTCCGACTCATCAGCCTCCCCAGGCTCGAACTTCCCATCCTTCGGGAGTCTGTTGATAACATGAGCTCGCGGGTAGGTCTTCTTCACCTTTTTGCCGTTCTTGCCTCCTTTCGAAGTCGCCGCTTTTCCTTTGGCGTTCTTTTTGTCCTTGGCCAGCTCCTCAGCGAGCAGCTTCATAAACAGCTTAGATCGTTTGCCCCCATCGCCCCATCCGGATTGAAAGGCCTTGAGGTCTTTGTATTCCTTCTGCTTCTGGTCAACTGTCGTGGTTTGGTCCCACTTTCCGCCAGGAAACCCTTCGGTTTCTGAGTCCTTGTCCGTGTACTCTTCCTTGGGGGATCTGCTCTTTCATCCATTTGGCTTCGGGGGCCTCCCACTTATCCTCCTCGACTTCCGGGTTCTTGTTGCGGTTCTTATTTGTGCGCTTTTCCGTGGCCCCGAACCTCTCGTCGACGTCTAAATTGTCACTCTGGATCTGGATCTGCTTTTGCTTCTGCTTGTCCTTGCTCTTGACTTTTTGAGCGAGCCTCGAGTCGGCCGGTTTCTTCCGTGTGATCATTCTGTGGAAGGGCTCCAATGTTGGCCTGGTGAGATATTCTGGCTCGCCGCATGGTTGGAGCACCTCGATGTGTCCATCAGCGTCTTCGTTAGCGACCGATGTCATCTTCAGCAAGTAGAATTTTTCGGTTCCCTTGTGTATGCCAGGCTGCACTCTTTGGACGTATTACGGTGATAGCCAGTTCCACCATTCGCAAGTCATGTCGGCAAGAGTCTCTCGAGTTTCTTGCTCGATGTCTTCCCTGTCGTATATGACATCGTGAGACTCAGGATTTTTGAGGGCCAAGTCGTAGGCTTTAGGGTCGTTATCCCGGTCGAAATTTGGCTTGATTCGATGATGCAAATCCCGCGGTGTTAGCCACAGTTCTCTGTACAGGTTCATCATTGTAACGTCGTCATTGTGCGTCAAATATTCCTGGATGATCTTATCGGCAAGCTTCGCACGACCATCCGTGATGTTTACGTCCTTCTGGCCGACTTTGAGATTTGCCATCCAATATGGTGTCTTTGTGGTATACAAAATATCTGCACAATATGAAACCACCATAAGGTTTTTCATCCTTGGGTCGGGCGGGTCAGCAGTCTTGAGCTTTTTCTTTGGAGCTTTCTTGGATGCCGAATAATCGTTCGCAGGCATGGCTTTCCGATTCTGGCACCAGCAATACCAGAACAGGACAACATCCCAGCCTGGATTCAATTAGCAACCTCGCAATTTGCTGTCCGCTGAATACAAGGATGCCCGTAGTCGTCACCGGGAGTCACGATAACCTTTGACGGATTTGCCTTGGCTGTCATTGTGAAGAAAGGCTCCTCCATGGAAGTTGACGAGATATTGTTGGTATTGGCGACATTAGAAAACTCTCTGGATGACCCGTTATGGTCAAGCTTGACCACTTTGATAGGCTTGTCGAAGAATCCTGCCTTGCCAAAGATGTTTTCAGCGAGATGCTGGGTAAGCGAGGGGAATCCATCGCCGCCGGTCCAGTAGGATGCTCGATTGGTAGATGGCCAGTACAGGAGCAATAGAATCGAGACTTCGTTCCGTGAAGGGTCATCGTTGGATGCGCCGTTTTTGCCGATGCAGTAGCCACCAGCACCTAAACAGACGAATCGAGGCCTACCCTGATCACCAGCCCACTTCAACTTGCCAGAGCCGTCCTTCGTGTACTGATCCTCCGGGCTAAAGAGGTCTCTGCCTATCAAATTATGGCGCATGTAATTGCCACGCAGATCAAAATCCAAGTGTTTTCTAGCTGTAATCAACGCAGATCGAAAAGTCATACAGAGTTCAACCGTACCAGTTCTTCATTACCTTTGATTTTTGCTGCGTCGGTACGTTTTTCGCCCTTTGCCTTTTTCCTGTTTGGCTCGGCCGTCAGCCCAGCTCATCTTGAATTTCGTTGCAAGTTCACAAGTGAGACACATACCACAGGACTGCATCGCAAGGGGCTCCTGCAATGAGGGTCCGCGCATCCGTGAAATACTTTCCAATACTTTTGCCCCCATTGTTCCCCTGGGGCGAGCCAATCAAATCGGCAACACCTCTCCAATGGTCTGGGTCCCAGTGAGTTACGACCCACGAATCGAATCTGAGAGGATGTTGGTTCTTGTCAGGGCACGGGAGATTGTCTTTGAGTTCCTCCTGGATGACGGTCCAAGCGTCCATGATCTGCTTTGCAGCGTCGGACCCTGCACTGCTTGTCCCTCCGTCCATGATGAAGCATTTTTGTATAACGTCGTCGTACATGAGTACATATATTGAGCAATCTCCCAGCGGCACGGGGATCTGATACATGAGGACTTTCCATTTTTCTGGATCTGTGGTTTGGTTGGTGGTCCTGGATGCATTGTGCAAGAAGCCCTCGTTCAGCGTAAGCTACCACCAGTGACTTATGGAATTGAACTGATGGAGTACTCACATTGCCTCCCATTTGAATGATATGAGTGGGCTTTTTGCTCGACACGTTTTTATACATCGTGTTAGCCTTCTTGGTAGATTTCAACTTCGCAGTGAATATCAAGGTTGCGAACAATTATGCCGATTGCAACTCTCAAGGTTCACAAGGCCAACAGCAGCAATTCAAAATTGTGAGACTCCTGCCTATCGCATCCTCCCAAAAGCTCGACAGTGCCACTCGACCAAAACGGGGATGACCCTGCCAATGCTACTGCCTCAAGAGGCCTTTTCCGGCCATTTCCGGTGAAGTGGCTGCGAGTCCAGACGCTTCTGGCGTATGTGAGAGTCTCTAGTGTCGGTAAGCTAACCGAGATTCCATCAGAGCTGAACGCACACAATGTGAATCTGGCTGTAGCGGAGGAAACAATTGGTAAGGATGGAATGTTATCACATTCCCATTATTGCCGCCGATCAAGTCGACACTACCCAAGTGGCCATGTCGGAGATCTTGACGATCGAGACATAAAGCTTGCCGATGCAGGATGCGTCTTCCAAATAACTTCCGGCCCCTGTTTTGTTGAGTTGGCCGAGAACCTATGTCAGCCAAACGCCCGGCCTGGCGGCCGAATGGATGCGAGCCCATTTACGCATATCCACTCATGATATTGTCAGCATGGATAGTGAAGGACGTTGCCCAGGTAAAAAAGCCATCCCAGTGGTCACAGGCGAGATTGGCACTGAAGCTCGCGCTAAGGCTGCCGTTCCAGGCGTCTATCAAGGTCTTGTTGAACAGCTGTTGCATCTCCGCAGTTACCCATGAGGGCACAGATTGGTTGTTGATTGGGATCGTTGAGTTGAAGTGTGGACGACGTGTCTGTGAGCAGGAATTCACGGACGGGAGAATGATACATTTCGAATCGATAATAACTGGCGCGGTAATAACAGACGCAAGAATTGGGAGACCTGCAGACAGCTGTATTGTCTCTGTGGCTAAGTTGAAAGGCATCTAGATTAATGAAAAAGAAATGTCATATGTAGTGGGGTAGGTGTTCTCTTTGGGTGTGAATAAACCCAATTAATAAAGCCTCACTTCCACATTTTCCGGAGCATTTATTGAAGACACCAAGTAAAATGCAAATTCATTGAGCACGACAAGCTAAAGAGAGTCTTGAATGTGAGTAGGTGTCACATGGTCACGTGATAGTTATAGCCCGTTAACGTGACTTGAATCGAGAAAAACTGCCTCCTACTAACTGTGCCAAGAAACCCCGTATCCGGCCCAACGGGTAACAGAACTCTGTTTCCTCCCCTTTCAAACTTGAGAATCTCCTTCAGCACAACAACTAACCGTCCCACGCACTGCGAACGCCACCGCGTCATAGTGTTCAATAGTGAAACGCTTTAGTTTTGATTTATTCTGCAACAATACTCCGTAGTCTTTATTCGAATTTTGACTCTCTTAGTACGGCAGGAGTCACAAGTATTATTAGCGTGGGTTAGTGCTAGCTAAGTTTCAATCCGAGGGCCCAGCGGCCTAGCCGTCCCCTAAGGTGCCAGTAGATCTTAATCCCTCAGTGATGATAATGTTTGGCACTAGCCTAAGAGTCAAAGAGACTAATACTGTTTGCAGTAAGATTTATCTTCGTCATCCTCACATATCAAATTTCTAGCTTAGAGCCAACAATGCTTATGCCTTCTACCGTGATAAAAGCAACATTATGCACTACCAGATGTTCCTATTGTCAGCGGAAGACAGAGTTCTCCGACCACCGCAACTGTTCGCCACGCGCTATTACTCAGAAACGCATACACTCACAAATGCTGCAGTTAGCATTGCAACGCTGATTTATGATCTCCTTCTAGGTGATTCTATAGCTTGCCTCTTCTATGCGTATATATAGCGGTCATCCTACTCCTCAGGAGTTGAGATAGCAAGTCAATCAATCCATTCCATCTACTTTCTCTTGCTTACTAATCTAATCTGCACTGCTTCATGGCATACTTCTAACACCTATCAATTTTTGACATCTACAGATGTAAATTCGTAAAGAAATAAAAGATGAAAAATAAGATTATATGATAAAGCGTCTTGCTGTTAAGCACTAGGACGTGACGGCATCGCGCAGTGTGTGGGACGATCATAGAGCGTATTACCTCTTCTAACCGAGTCAATACCTAAGGCGGCTTCTAGGTACGGGGTAGCCACGGTAGCTACGGTAGCTCGCTGGCAACAAACCTAGATCTCTCTCAGCCAGCCACTCATGCCCTTTTGGTTCCAAATGCCGTCAGCCAGCCTCTTTGGTTTGGTCCACCCAATATGTTTCGCGCTACAAATAAAGGTCGAAATACGGAATTGAATCCAAGCGGCTAGCAAGATAAGAGAAATCTTAGCCTTCCCCTTCCGAAAGAAATACAGCTCCTGAAATGTGTTGACTGAATGTTTTTGACCTCCCTCAAAACGAAGATTGCAGATACGGAAACGGGAGTAAGTTGATTTTAAGGCTGACATTAGCTTTTCTGTTGGCCGCTACAGGTCACCCAGACTTGAATTGAACTCCAAACCCGATAATGATAGATGCAAACAGAATGCAAACTTAATTCTAGACTAGTTCTGTTTGGGTTACTATGTGACATCTATACTCACATCTACGTAGTGAGTAACTTACCACTAACTACTAGCTTTTTTACTATAGGAGGTACAGCCTAATTATCTCCCCAATGTGTCTACACCGCCATGCTCAAGGAATGAGCTGCAAAGTGTAATAAGCTTAAAATGGCGGGCCTGCGGGAATCATCTTTCTAGTTGATCAAATGTCGAACGTTGCTGACTAATCAGGAGAAATAGAATCTGAATAGCAAGTTGTCCCATCTAATTGACCGCGCAAGGAGAGCCTATTTATACATACCAAATTGCTATATCAAACTGCCAATCCATGCGAAATAGCGCGAAACGTCAATACTAAAAATACATGTTAATTCGAGGCGAAACGCGTAACAAATCTGTGATAAACGCATTCAAAACGTCGCACAATACGCCACCGTTTGATAACCAGCAAAATTCATCGAAGACGCGCAGAATCCAGTAGCGTTTGTTGCAGCGCTAGATATCACGTGACATCCGGTCTACATCAAAGTACTATACATCTTCCTACCTTGTTGAGATCAGTGGGGAGAAATAAGCAGCGCCCCTGGTTAGTTAGATCGTCCATCCCCGGCATTATAAGAAAGGAGACGGTCCGGAGCGAATAGAGTTCTATGGCGTCAGCTGAAGAATGCAGAGCTACTGTAAGATCGAGCTTTGTGACGGCGCGAATGACAGTTCCGACACTACGTTGAACTAACGATGCAGTGATCAAGGACGTTCATGAATCGACGGTATCATGCTCCAGCCATACAGAGTAACCTATTGACTTGTTGTAGTATCTCCTTCTCAGCTCCATGTATGCCGCCACTTCATTTGAGAGCGAGAAGATCTGCGTAGTAGATGCTGAGTCCTGTTCGCTAGCTTCATGTGGCTGCAGTCTGGAAACACGAATCTTGCTGCCATTTGTGAGCGCACACCGCGTCTTCTCTAGCAGGATTTGAGCTCAGGTAGCCATGAATTGGCATGGTGCCCATTATCTGGCTCGGTGTGGAATAGGCAGAGATCTCCGATTCCATACGAGCTGAATGACCAGGCGGGAAACCGGTAAGCTCCAAGCTACACGTATAAATATGTCATGGTTTCTTCGCAAAACTCTGCAGAGCCAACATAAGTCAAAGCATTTCAACAGTTGTGTAACCATTGACTTCTCAAGCTACCAATCATGGCAGAAGTATCGAGTGCGTAAGTATATTTGGACTCTTTCTGACTTAGGCTGAGCGCTGACTGTGTGGTTCAATAGCACCAAGAGAACTACCTCTAGCTCGGTGTTCGTCAACGGCTGGACATATATCTTTCTGAACCGGCCAGATACCGACTACATCGACTTTTTCAAATTCAAGAGACCCGCGGATGCGAAGAACTCGCGAGGTGAATGCGGCGCAAAAGATGGAAGGCTCGAGGCTAGACCAGGGCCTCTCTCAGCACTCGTCTTCTCGGACAACTCAATCAGACTGTACTATACTGGACCTGGTAAGGCCGGAGGGGATCCTGTTCTCAGAGAAGCCAAGCTCGCCAACGCTGGCTCTGACAATGCGGATCCCTCGAAGGATTGGCTGAAACCGGGTCCAGCTAACAAAGAATTGGCTTTTGAGAGCGACATCGGGTGGAAAACTCGAACCATCGATGCTTTATCATTCGTTTCTGCCTCCACGAGGATTGACGAGGACCAGAACAACAAAGCAGTCGCATCTGTGACATACAAGGCCGCCGGCGACGATTACTTCCAGTATACGTACCAAAGTAAGAACGGATGGGCTAGTCTCAAGCTATAGGAGGAGATGTTAAGGTTCAGGAACAATTCGCTGTAGGAGAGACAGACCTGAGACATGAATTGGAAAGTTGGGTATGAAACTGTACACTCGTTAACTACTATCATTGAGTACGTCATGACGAGACTATCATCAGGAAACTCAGGATGATCGTTGTTGAATCGCTGTCAACTAGCTACTGTCGAATATGAACATGAGTCATTTCCTTGTATTCGCCAGTCTCTTTTCTCCTCTGCGACTTGCGTTCAGAAGCCAAATGACTCCCAAGTTCAAGTCAGGCCATCGATCTCATGACTCGATGCCAGCGTTCGGAGACAGCACAACAAGACGGTACAAAAGGGTCCGTACCGTACCATTCCAACCAGGAGCACTACCTGTAGCCACATTGTGGACTGATTTTGGGGATCTTTAAAGCGGATCCACCAAGAGCCCAAAAAAGAGAAAGGGGGGATATTTTTCAAGGTGTGAAGTTGGTAAAATTAGACTGGGTGACAAAAAAATGTGGTAGCACATCACATGACCCGCGGTGTAACAGACGCCGAAAGCGGCGTCAAAGACTGCCTGAAACAGCGCCCTATTTCCCGGAATCTAGAGTTGTGAGATAGTCCAGACGATAGGCGGGTCGGCTGGTCGAATTGGCGATTGGCGCGATTGGCGGTTGGTCGAGAATAGCTTCACCACCTACCTAGCCTTACTACAACTACTAACTACTAGTAGTGGTCTTGTTAAGCTTGGTTTGCCAAGCTAATCCTGTACTACTGGTACGTACGTAGTAGGCTGCAGCTTGTGCTCGTTATGTATGTCAGGATGAAGACTCACAAAGCTTGGACTTCGTTTGCAGTCACAGCTTGCAAGTTTGAACAGAATGTTCTGACTATTTAGAGAGACACTAGAATATTCTATACATATAAAGAGTGCTTTATAAGAAATGTTCTCTAAGATTCTACATAAGAGGAGCAAGTAAAACTGGTTAAGACTTACTTATTCTTATCTCTTTTCGTCAAAGATAAATGCTAAAGAGTAATTTTCTATGTTTAGTTTACCTAGTTATCTTAGATAAATTTTTTTATGTTCTTAATTCTATTTTTAATTCTTATTCTCATTATCCAAATGTCATGTTCCATCTTCGAGAATTACTGATTCAGAAAGGAAGACTGCCAACCTAGATTTGATATTGGAAAACAGTACTCTTTTAGGAACCTACCGTCCTTCTTCATAAGAAAATCTCCCGTATCCGTAGTCTCCGGATTCGGGGAAAAAGACCTACTCTGGCCGATTCGTCAGAACCAAGACCCCGGACGGCTGCACATTTCTAATCTCGACGTAAGCGCGGCCGTCCGAGTCGTATTTTACCACCAACATATCGCCAATGCGATGCGACGTACGTGCCTCGCCACCCACCTCCGCCGAGTTGGCGATGACGCGCAGCTTTGCTTCTCCCCCGTTCGGGTTGAGCGCCGCATCAACTGCGATTTGGGCGCTGGAGACGGCGGCGCCGTGACCGTTAATCACGATGAGGGCTTCCTCTTCGTCCAGGATGCGGGACCAGGCAAAGAGGTCGCCTGGGCTGGATTTGGTGAAGGGGCCAGATTTCCGGATTTCTCGCAGGTATTGGCGGCCGAAGCGAAGGACGGGGTAGCGTTGGCGGATTTTGATGAGGGTCTTGATGCGCACGAAGGTGGTGAAGTCGGTGCGGAAGCAGTGCTTTCCCTTGGCGCCGAAGGCGGCGAAACCGGGCAGGCTAGTGTCTTCTCCCGCAATTGACAAGCCTGCTGCACCACTTTTACGGGGATATTCGGTGCCAAACATGGTTTCACGCAAGTACTTGTCGCTTGAACCGAAATCTGGGAGATATGCTTGACGCTCGGCTCTCGGCGGGCCAGACAACGACTGCTCCGTCCCGTAATAGATACAGGGGATCCCGAGACTGAACAGCTGAATAGCCACTCCGGCCACGACCTGATGGTGAGTGGCTGCATCGGTAGAAAAGCGGACCTTGGCTCCAAACACGTGATCGTGGTCGTCGAGTACCACCACGTGGTGTAGTCCAGCGTCGCGGTGCGAGCCCAGCGAGCGGTCCCACTGCGCCACCATATCAAAGTAATGAGAGGCAGGTCTTAGGCCCTTGGCAACTCCTGTTAAGGCGACTCGGCTTTCGCCAATATCCAGGGTTGCGTTCAGGTTCGATTGCAGTATCGTTCGGTAGGTCTCGGCGTTCAAATCCGGGCCTCCCACCTCGCCCATGAGGAAGAAATTGGTCTTGCCCAGGCCAGAGGCGAACTCCTTGATTGTCCCGCAGAAGCTGCGAGCCACACCGGTTCCAACGTGCTTGAGTGTGTCCAGGCGAAACCCATCACAGTCCGTCAAGGCAATCCAATATTTGTAGCAGCGAGCGAGGTCTGTCAGGGTTGCTTCGCGGTCAAAGTTGAAGTCCCGCATTGAGCCATCGAAATCTGTTCGCCGAAACTCTGCGTGCACGTCGTCGAGCTTCTCACCACTCAAGCTGCCTTTGCCGGCGCGGGTGTAAGCGTTGGCAACCTGTAGCTCGATCGGCCAAACGGCACCGTCGGCGTCGGTGAGAGCTCTCGGCGTCTCGTTGCCGTCTTTGTCCAGCCAACAGACATCTTTGTAGTAGCCGGGCCATGGCCGGTAGGGGGGATCAGATTGATATCCTTCATAATTCCAGTTCCAAGCGGAATGATTGAAGATGACGTCGAGAATCACGCGGATCTTCTTCCTGTGGGCAGCATTGACGACACTGATTAAATCATCCCGTGTCCCGAAGTGCGCGTCCACGTCGAGAAAGTCCTGGATGCCATAACCATGGTATGTGTTCAAATTAAGCCGTTGCTTGAACACAGGGCCAATCCAGATAGCTGTTACACCCAGCTCTTCCAAATAGTTCAACCTCGATTCCAAGCCCTTTAAGGTGCCACCTTGCCATCTCTCACCGCCTGATTGAGCCCATTTATCCCATTGAATAGGGACCGGCGTGTTTGGAGGGAACGGGGTATTGTTGAGGTCAAGAGGTGTGCGGCTGGCAGCTTGCTCATCGCTAAAGCGGTCGGGGAGCAAAAAATACAGAATTTCTTCACGCCAGTCGACTGGCGACGGATGGAAGCTCTCGCGCCGGGGGTGTATCACTTTACTCAAACTTTCCGGGCGTTGATCCACCGGCATTTTGACACAGAGGTAGGTAAAGCACAGCTTTGGGAAGCCAAGGGGAGTTAAAGGGGTTGAGGTGGAAAAGGAGGGGGGTGGAGATGCTTCACAATATGCATACCCATTGATCTTTCCACGTTGGGATCATGGTGGCCTAATAGCCGAGACTTCCATCAGACGGCAGGTCCTATCTATGGGAGGCTTCGAAGCTGAGAGCGGGGGGTGAGCTGACATGTTGCGCCCTATTAGCGCCTCCCCTTGGCATAAATTGCTCTGAATGACTTACCAGCCTGACCCCTACCTAGAGCAACGCCACAAGTGCCGTACAACCTAATTGGTATGACACTAAAACGGTAGCTAGCGAAGAGTTCCGTAACATACTACGTAGCTGTTGTAGACAATAACTTCGTACGCTCTAGCCTCATACAATAGATCTCTGGATATTTGCCAGTGTTTGTTCGCTCGCAACATGCTGAGCGTCGACAGGAGGGTCAATTTGGAGGTAGGGCTCAATCATCTCGATAGCAAGCGAAGCTCAGAAGATCCAAGATCATTGGTAATGGAGGTTTCTGGTCTGAAAAGGCACTGCTGTAGGAGAGGACTCTCCTCGAGAGGGCGCCTTGGTAGATATAAAGAGAAGAAGGCAGAGTCGGGAGGGCAACGCCAACGATGTCAGCAAAGCCACATCACAACGAGAGGGTCTCTTTTTTGGGACCCAACATCACCGTGGTCCAGAAGTGGATTCTTTTTTCACATTGCTGGGAGTAGCTAAAAGAGGAGGAACGGAGGGTGGGTGTAAAGAACGGCGGACGTGACGACAATCAACCCGATTACCCCTGTCAGTGAATACCTCCACTTCCTTCTTAAGAATAGTGCTTCCGTGATTTAGTGCCAAGAATGCTTGCTTCAGCCTTGGCAAAGGAACACAAGATATTGTGCCTTTACATCTTTCTGTGCCTTTATAACCCTAATTATAGGACCTTTGATCAAGAAGATGATATTATGTAATAACGGCGAAGCTCTAGATAGCTCTACCGTCCTAGAATTTTAAAGATGTAAGATTCACTGGAGAAAATCCGATGTAAAATTTGTATCAAAAAGATTTTAATGATCCTTCTGCCAAGACTGGGGCAAGATCACCGCGCTAAATACACGGGAATGCCACTCTTGATAAGGAAGTGGAGGTATCTAGTGACACCAGGGATAGAGCCTAGCAGCCGCGGGGTGTCACCTGCATGGAGCTTAAAGCGGCGGGCGACGGGGCCCAGAAATGGCCTAGAAGTGGCCCAGAAATGGGTGGGAAAGCATGGGAAATCTGATGCCCGGGTACCATTTTCTGCCGCCTTCCCACACCCACAGGTACTCAGAATCTACCGGGATAATATTAAATCTGTCAGACAAATAGCTGGTGATCGGCTGATTTGTGGCTGCGGTCCTCTTGGCTCAACAAAATCCCATTGTTAAAGATTATTGCATGATTTCCACGGGGCCTTCGCTGAGACAACTTATTCGCGAAAATTTTCAAGGCTGCAAGTATATCCTTACCGATCTGAAACTCGGTCATCTCAAGGTCGAAACGGGACTACTCAATGGTGAACAATTGCAATCTGGTGACCCACGGTAAGATGACAAACAACTGGCACACCCTGACATGCCGTTCAGCGTTGTGGTGAACCCGCAGTCGCACCACCATGACACATGATACATGACACAATACACGCCTGTCTCATGGCCATGTACGAGGAAACATATATTTCACCCTCGAGATAGCCATACCAGGGCGCAACTATCTAGACCCTGTGGCACGTGTGCAACGCTGCAATCGCAGTACCTGCCCGTCCTCCACCTGCTGCCAGCACACTCGTTAGCGGCACAAGTCAATCACCCCAATTCAATAGCGCCGACCGCAGCATTCTATGAGCGCTATCGCTGCCACGGTGGTGGCCATGATCACCTTCCGAGTATGACCTTCCGTGGGCTATGTAGCGCCGTCTGCTTCTACGACGTAACTCGACGGGTGCAAAGGCACCAGTTTTGGTACCAACTTTCTGCTTGCAATCCCGTATATGCAGCTAGATCGTTTTCACGAACGGGGCTGGGCCGAGAATCATGGCGTCACGAAGCATATAAGTAATGCGGCTCAGTGTCTGACGGGAGGACAAGGATTGAGTCTTAAAGACGATCGCTGGAGCTCTTTTGTAGATTGAGAAATCTGCAGATTCAGAGGGGCTTCGATATGAAGATCAAGTATGGCGTTGTTCCATAATAGCAGTGAGTAGCAAACCTGGCTTACTAGATCTATGGACCACGCGCCCTCTGTACGCCACTCGGGTGGTAAGAAACTTGACTACTAGTATCGAGGACATCTCTTGCCAAGCCTAGTGACTAGCAATACTACTAGTAAGTACTGTTAGGCTGATTCAAGTTTCTTCCTCGTTGCCAGGGGAGGTTCCAAGGGGCTTCCGCTAACGTTCAAGCATAAAGTCCAGGACTTGAGTTCAGTGCTGCAACGATTGTCCTGGTGAAGATCTCATCGATTCAGTCGCCTGTCCTAGGAAGTACCATATCTATAATAGTCCATCGCGACCACAGAGGATCTGTCCGAAGAGCACCTAATACATACGATGCCACGCTCCGTTTCGCGATCCTCCCGGAACTCTCATATCCTTCCAGATTCCAATCTAGGCCACCCATCCTCCGGATATCCCAGCAAGTCCTTGTGCCATCTCAACCCCCACTTGCCCTGAGGGAACTCCGAATTTTCACTAAAGCCATCTCCTCTCCCTTCGAACCAACCACCAAAGCGTCATCACATTGATCAAATTCCTCGTGATGGCTTGCACTTGGGCCTCATCAATATCGATATCCAAACCCTCCACACCGTCCAGAAACCCCTGCCCGCCTGCTTTTCCTGCCTCTTCACCTCGATCTTCATTTAGGTTCCTTGTTCGAACAAGTAGAGCAGTTAAGATGCCCACCATGGTTAGTTGCGTTGCTTCGAGTTGGGCCCAGAGGTAGGATGAGCTGGCTAATTGAGGATCAATGGGGAGGTTGGTGTGAGAATGGGCATGGAGTGGGGGCGTCCGTTGTGGATGGGGGGCCTGCTGTGCTGCCGTATTCTGCTGTGGAGTCAGATCTTGTTGCACGGGCGGAAGTTGTCGTGGCAATGGGTTCTGCTGTGGTTCGGGTAGCGTGGGCCACACATAAGTCGTACCGGACTGGGGATGCGGCGAGAATATCGGCGCTGCGTGAGGGGTTGACTCTGTATGCGTTGATGCACTATTTGGTTGTTCCTGTTGGCCATAGCTGACCTGGGCGTCGTATCCAGCAGAAGGATCGAGGAAATTGTTGTAAGTGGCAGCATTTTGGCGAAATGGAGGTGCGAGATTGCCAGTTTGGTGTTGCGACGGCCCTGCCTGGGCTGATGAGATGGCTGTTTCTGCAAAAGCGCCCGCCTGCAAAGGTAAAGCGGACTGCTGAGATAGATGTCCCAGCTGTGGTGCTTGATTGAGGGGATGTGGTTGGCCAACGCTGATAAAGTTCGGAGGTGTGAAATGAGCCTGCTGAACGCCACCTTGCAGGTACACTCCGGTTGGAACAGAATAAGCTTGCGGCAAGGCCAAGGAAACTTGTGACGGCTGTTGCTGCACACCCCCTCCAAGCTCATAGGTTGACAAAATCGGTGGATACGTGGATGTCACAGATGTTGTGACAGACGTATCTGGTGTACTACTCTGAGTATTGTAACCAGATGGCAGCAATGAAACACCATTGAGAAGCTGTAGTTTATTCTTTGGTGATCTATGTAATGCTTTCGTTTTGGGAAAGCAGGACGGTGACAACTCCAAGGCCTCGAAAACGAACTCATTCATGAACGACGAAAGATTCGGTCCTGGCATCGTCATCGATGCTTCTCCTAGCAGCAGCATGGGCTGATTGTGGTTTTGCGGTATGAATCCACCACCGTGCAATCTCGTGCTCTGATTGGATGTACTTGTCTGAGATGGTCCTGGGCAAGTCTCTTCGCCTGTTGCTGTTCGGTGACCATTTTGCGCCTCAGTTTGGCCTTGTCCGTGGGCAGATGTGTTGAGAGCCAACAGGTTGGCCTGCAATGCTTGTTGACCTAGTTGCATTGGGACTGTTTCTCCTTGCGTTGTTTGTCCTGCAGTTGCGTGCCCTGTTGATCCATTTCCCGGAGAATCACTGCTGGGAGATCTTCTCCTAGACATACTTTTACGCAGGCGTTTTGTTGTGAGACTGCTAGCCTGCGCAGCAGCATCTGAATCGGTTGAAGGTGGTGTAGGATGTCTGCGTTTGTGAACCGATCTTTCCGGCATTGTGAAAGGGAGACTTGAGCACAGGTCGGAAATGAGAAACAAAGATTGTGAGAAGTCCTCGATTCCCTCTGTGAAAAGATAATCAAGCTATAAATACCCAAGAGTGACCGACGTTGCCGATCAACATGAAGTGGTACTGATAATGAACGCCGATTTGAGAAAGATGAATTTGGGTATATTCACAACCGCAAGCCATGAGCGAACAAGCGTTGTCACTGTCTCGATATAACTACTGCAATCACTGCAAGACAAAGAACTTCAGCAACGACAAGCGAACTTCAGAGCAATAGTAGGGCGTAGATTCCGCACTGATTGAGAACGTACTTAGCTTGAGTTATCCTATTCACCATACCGAAGATAAATGCCAACCTCCTTGGTGGTGTGACACCAGGAAACGCCGATAGCTGAGCCATGATGCATAGCACACGTCACATCACTAGACCAAACTAAACTCCTCATACTTGCAAAAAATATTCTTCATTCGTCTCCGAGGCTCTCCCTCACATTCTTCCTGCATCTCCTTCGAAACTCCTTGGGGTCTTCTCGCCACAACCTTGCCGCCTCGACATTTGCAGGGCTTTCGTCATTAGGGCCGCTCAACATTGATATGACTGATAATAGTATAGTTTCGGGGGATTGAACAGGTGACCATCTTTCCGATACAGATTCATAGCCTGTCACCTATTCAGCACTATAGCCCATAGACACAACGATTTCCAACACTCACCATACTTGTCTTCTTCTGGGGGGTGAAGGATTGAAATACACACTTCGCCAGAAGGATAGACTACACCATCCATCAGAAAGTCCTGACCATGACCTTTGTTTAGGCTGCGTACTGTTTGGGTGGAATATAGGAGTTTCGAATTTCATCTTGGGGGGTAAATGTGGGTATTCGGATGGAAACGATAGTCTTGCTCGGAAAAATCCACCTGCAAGAACATTTCAGCGCTTGTTTCTGAACCCTGATACGAAATCGCTACCTCCATAAAACTTGCATTCATCATTGATCATAAGCATCACTTCCCACTCAAATATGTTGTTATCGGCCAGACCGCAGGAGATTCCAGGAATATCTTTATCGGTTTGCATCTGTTTGAGTTGACGGGCCAGTAATCCAGCCGCTGGAATTGTCGACATGGCGCTGGGTATCAAACTATGGCAGCAGGTCTGAACAGGTAGTACGAAGAGGAGGTAGGGAGAGAGGTAAACTGCTTGACGAGCGATCCAGGGGCGCTGGGAGTTTAGTGAGTGGCGCTGAGTGGGGTAGGTGTTGATGCAATGTGTGCTTCCTCGTGTGTTTTAAGCGTATGATCGTATGACCGTATGACCGAGATGTGTGCTCTTTTCAGAATTACATATTGTACGACCAAAGGGTCACCGAGTGATGTGGTATCTCATCCTGCAAGGGGATGGTTTGCACCCCATGATTCAACCGCCGTCATCAGGACAAATATCTTGGCAATCAGGGTGTTCTCGAAGTTCTATGTTTGGCATGTTTGCACTACTATAGTAGTACTACTACTCGCGGACAAACCTTGGCAATGATGCAATCTAATCGGGGGAGAGAGGTACATCAATTAAGTGTGGTTCAAAACCCATCGGCGCTGTCCTTTGTCCTTTTGGCGGAGTGGTGGATGTGTCCCTTTTCTGAGTGCAAGTCATTCTCAGAGACACTTAATCGTTCTTAGGAGGAAATCACAATGTTGTCCGCAGCTTCTCGAATCTTTCTGCGCTCCCTTACAGCTCCGTTGTGGCAGACCCATCCACGGTGACCATATTACCTCAGTACGCCTTTCTGACCCCACTATGCAATTCCAGCAACCAAGACTGCGGCCGGGATCAATTGCACCCAACTGCCAAGCCAAAAGTACTCATGGCAACATTGATTTTCATGATTTCATTGGCGACAGCTCGGCAATTCTCTTCTCCATCCCGTAGACTTCACACCTGTCTGCACAATAGAGCTGGGAGCTTTCGCTAAGATGAAGGATGAGTTGGGAGAAGAAGTGCGAAAACGACTGGATTGAGTGCCAGCGATCTTGTTTCAAGGACATCAACGAGGTCTCCAAGACAAATCCACAATTTCCACTCAATGCGGACGCTGATCGCAAGACCGCCTACCTCTAAGACATGCTAGATGCCCAAGACTTGGCCAATATCGACGAGAAGAGAATAGCCTTGACCATTCGGGCTGTCCCTATCATTGATCCAAGCAAGAAGATTAGGATGATAACGCTTTATCCTGCTTCAGTGGGTCGTACCGCCTCAGAAGTCTTGCGTGTGATCGACAGCCTACAGACAGGTGACAAGGAAAATGGTGACTACGCCAATAAATTATAAGGTGGGCGGGGACGCTATAGTTCCACTGACAGTGAGCACGGAAGACGAAAAGAAGAAATGCAATGATATTAGGGAGGTGAAACCCTACTTGCGATTCACCAACGTAGGAACATAATGCATTGCTATTGAAAATGTTAGACCCTTGCATGAGCGGAGCCACTCCCATGGAGTCACTCTGAATTGCATCGATATGCCGAGACCGTTCTGATTGAGAAGAGGACATGGTACATCGTCATTTCCGAATGCAGGGGTGGTGCCGGTTCGTCTCTTTACTCGATCATGTACTGCCTTTCTTCATGGGATTAATGCATGTAGTGAAATTCACTATCACAAATCAGATCCGAATCCTAAAATACTTTCAATATCCATGCCAACTTGTTCCTTCACTATCTTGACGCTTACCACCATACCAGTCAAGTGTTGCGCCTAACATCGAGGACTGCGTTAGTTGGTATGGTCGTTGCAAAGCAAAGGAAACACTGGCTGTCCTATTCGCAGAATTCTAGGATACCTTAGCTAAGGTTACTTGCTTTTTGGTTGAGCATCCGATAGCTGCATGTGAGCGACTTAACAATTTGTGCAAAATGTTACGGTGCTGAGGCTATTGCCCGCGTGGATCGAGGTTGTGATGTCTCTGAATTCGAATTCAATCACATATCATCAAAATAGGGCGGGATGAGCCCCGGACCTCTCTGCTTGCCACACGCCATTGTTCGTGGGTGGGGCAGCGGCGACGATAGCAGAAAGCTTCATGGTGACAATCGGGATTGGTTTGTCTTGTGACTGAGGTGTTGCCTGTCTGTGGAAAGCGTGATAGAAGAGTTGGTAGAGCAAGAAGAAGCTGTGGAGGACATCGACCTAATCTTTATAAGTCTCAGAGCTTCTGCCATGGTCTAAAACGCTAGAGATGCGCCCGAGCTTCGATGGGATACGTTATAGAGCATACCCTTTTCAGAGTCATCTCGTGGAACTTTCGGGAGGGACATCGTGGGGCGAATAGAAAAAAGCTCGAATGTGTACGGGCGGGTAGTTGCTATGCATATCGGGTAGTGGAGACTAGCATTGTTCAAAGGCTGGTAGAATCAATCGAACGTAGTACTTCAGTGCGGAACAGAACAGAACACGGGCTATCTGTAGCTCCACGCCAAGCTGATAAAAACACAGAGTAAAGCATTCCTTGTTCACGAGAGAGCTTTCCTGATGAACACAGGTAGCGCGAACGCCGCGCTGTGGATTGCCTTGTTGTAGTACCTGCACAGCCTCTCTTCCGTTTCCTCGTCCCACGAGCGTACCGGTTCTTTTAGATTGCGATTCTCTTCCTTGCAGCAGATCAAGAATCCAATTTGACCGCAGGGGTATGTGGGAATTGTCGTATATCCATACTCGACGCTAGGGAAAATTTCGATGCACAACTTCCGTGATTGAGTGAGCATGGGGAGACGAAGCCATTGGTCTTCAGCTAAGTGATTATTATGTTAGCACACCCTGACCAGAATAAATTTTGCAACGCCCGGGTTGAAAAGAGGTCTGAAGGAAATTGGTTCCACTTACTATGTGTAATGACTATACCACCCTCCCTTAAGGCATTGTTGAGAAGCTCGAAGTATGAATTCTCAAAGAAACCTTTCGCCAGTCCTTCCGGATCCGTGCCATCGGAGATAATAACATCGAACTCGTTCTTGCAATTGCGGAGAAACTCCATCCCGTCTGCGTGATGAACGCTGACCTTCGGGTGTTGGAATCCAATGCTCGTTGTCGGCAGGTACTCTTTTGAAAGACGGATCACGGCCTCGTCGATATCGCATAGCACTGCGCTTTCCACGGATGAATGTTTGACAATTTCACGCAAGACGCCTCCATCGCCGCCTCCGATGACGAGAACCTTTTTCGGATTCGAATGAGAGTTCATGGCCAAGTGAGTGATCATCTCGTGATAACTGAGAACGTTGGTCAATGTTGGGCGTTTTCGGAATTGGCTACACATGCGTGCGACTCATCACACTCACGCAAACTCATCGCTCTCCGTACATTGGATGGCGTTATCAAGGACAAGGACGATGCCATGATCGCTGGACTCAAAGATCAGGATGTCTTGGTATTTGGACTTCTCGTGGTGCAACACATGGTTAACTTTGAGGGTCATTGCCTGGCCCGGCCATAGCTCTCCGGTCTCGTGGAACCAACCGTCTATACGGAGTACACAGAAGACTTTAGCAGGCACAACCTATTAAAATGCAGCGTGGGCTGGGGGCGTCTCGGCAACGCCGGTGTCTTAGCGAAGAGGTGGGTGGCTAACCATACCTTTTATAGAAGGGTGTGTAATTTCCGACATCCTGGTCTGGATCAGAGTCACACTCTCAAATCCAGGCTGAGAATGGAAGAAAATTTCGTTCTGTTTGGAAGGTGCCTGTCGCAAAAAAGAGATATTGAAATTTTGCAGTATTTGTGTGAAATTTCTCCAAGCCCTTCGGCCCCTCCCCACTCTCCACCCCATTATCTTACTACATATGTGCAGATCATCCGTACGGCGTGTTAGAATCCCTGCGTTTATGATACGTATCTGTTACGTACTAGCATGATGGTACAAGGTCCCCGCATGCAAAACGCACGAAACGCTCTTGTAACTGTTACGCCCTGTTATTTATGGCAGTGAGCATTGCTATACGAATTGAACGCCAAATGCTGTTTCTGAGCTGTTACAGTAATGCGCTTCTATAGCTATTAGTATGAGCAAATACTCCTCTTGATAGGAGTAACTCAATCAATTCAATTGGTATCTCCGTACGCTATTTGCTACATCCTCTAACACGGCGGACTATGAAGGCCAAACGGCCTATTCAATATTCAACTCCGCTGCTGCTCAAGGGGAGTCAATATCTCCATGGAATAAGATGATTACTAAGTCTAATTATTGCTTAATCCATTGTTAATCTAATTTTATATATCAGATTACTCCTTATACGCTTGAATCGACCGTTAAATTAGTCCTAAATAGCCCTTGAGTTGGCCGTTTGGCCTTTATAGTCCGCCGTAATGCACTACTGTGCATTGCGAAAGTGTTGCAATTCGATCCAGCCGCACGCAGCACAAGGGATACATTCACCCAGCATAATACTACATAATGTCGAGTTGAAAGTACCGCTAGGTCTTAAAAAGGTCGTGTTCTCAATATCGTAAGGCTATCGAATTATTTCAGCATCCTCCCCGTCACGAATATCAATACATACGGGCGCGCACCTTTGTCCGTTGTCTAGTCAAAGAGGAGCCCTGCCCGGAGAAGGACACCTACTCCTGGCAGCGATTGTCTCGTAGTACCGTCCTCCCCGACCTTTGCACGTAGCTTCATTGCAGCTTCGGCATCATCCCCAGCTCCAAGGACATCAGCTAAAGCTTCCATGGTGAATAGCGTCAAAGCATGAGATGGGCCCAAGGTGCTCTCTCGCATTCGGAGAACGTCTCCGAGCACGCTTTTTGCCTCTTGAAAGCGGTTTTGCGCGGCCAGTACAGCAGCTTTGTTGCTTAAGCTGACCTGGAGGTCATATGTGTTCCCCGCAAGAGCTGACCGCTCGCACTCGAGGACTCTATCAAGCAATTGGTTCGCCGAGTTCAGATCTCCCATCCGATACTTTAAACAAGCGAGGTTGTTGAGAGTTGTCACTGTGTTTGGACATTCAGACCCGATCAATCTTTCTCTTTCTTTAAACACCCTCTCCGTCGTTTCCAGCGCATGTAGATAATCTCCTTTGAGCTGGTACAAAATGGCCATAATATTCAGACTGACCAAATACTCAGGATGATCACACCCAAGGACCTTTTCCCTTCTCTCCAAAGCTTTTCGACCGGTAGTCTCTGCTGACTCCAGATCATCTAGCTCCAAATAAGTGATGGTGATATCACTCAGACTGTCCAGCGTATCGACATGGAGCGGACCTAGGCTCTTTTCTCTGCCCACGATCGCTCTTTGTAGTAGGGTTTTGGCCGTGCCGAATTCTCCAAGATGCAAGAGAGTTTCACCCAACGTCTGGACGCTCTCTAGTGTTTCGGGGTGATCCGGAGGAAGTAAGCTTTCACGTATCTTTAGAGAGCGTTCGCACTTGTCAGAGGCCTGTTGATATTCACCCCTGGAAAGATCAAAAAGTGCTGTCGATATGAGAAGCTTTGCACACGCTAACATGTCATTGGTTGAAGTGAATTGATAGCCTAATACCACCTGGGCATGGGGCATCAGTGCGATCATATTTGTGAACTCTCTAAAGTGCTGTTGTCCCGGGCCAGGAAACCTTCGTCCCACAGTGCTGAGAGCCCGGCTTTGCCAATACTCAAGAGTTCCACGAAGTTCCAGCCATCTTTGTGTTGCAAGAGCGACTAGTCGATGCATGTTACATATTGGATTTTGACCTCTCGTCGCCGTAATTAAGGAGAATGCCTGGAGAACGCCAAGAGCAGTCCGGAACCCGATCTCAGTTTCTTTATCATTGCGCAAGAGCAACCGGGGAACTTCGTAGAAATTAAGAGTCGCTAAATGCGATAGTAGCTCCGCGGCACGGGGGGACTCCTTTGAAATCTGTTCGAAAGTCAATTTCCAAGTCCTGATCACGGAGTTCTCTGATCTCCAATCCCGTCGTGGGTCCTCAAGGTGTTCATCTAGAAGCTCTTTCAAGTCTTCCTCGTCATTTACTAACATCTCTAGGTATTCCGAGACTGTAACACTGTTTTCGCTAATGAAAGCTGCTGCTTGGGTAATGGCCAATGGTAGAGAAGAAAGGTATTCCACAAGCTTCAGCGCATCATCTTCGGACCAATTCTCTTCCGAAATCTTGGAGCGTAGAAGGTTATTTGAATTTTCTGCGCTAAGCGGCGCAATCTGGATGATCCCTTGTCTTTGCGAGATTCTTTCTCCGAGCCTTCTATCCCTTGTGGTTATGAGCACACGGCCGTGGGAGCAATGTGGCAAGAACCGAGCAAGTGAGTTTGAACCGTTCTGAAGTCTGCCAAGCTCGCTTGATCTTTTGCTGTAGAACATGGTCGCGTCGTCGGCATTATCCACAACCAAGAGCCATTCTGCGGTGTTTTCGTCCTGAAGCCACTCCTGCACGAGCTTCAGCTTCTCTTTTTTCAAATCATCCCAGCCGGGAATGCGAGCTTTCCTGGCGATTTCCTGATAACCTTGTTCGAAGTGAACTGGGTCGGTTCCATGCACCCAGAAGACCTGGGCAGATGGGCGTGTGTCTCTGAAAACATAGCAGTATTCTATGGCGATCTGCGATTTGCTTTGCAATCACGGCCTGTTAGCAATTGCTTACCATCCATTTCGCCCTTCAAGGGTCGAAGGACAGGTGGAACATTCAGACAGAAATCTCACCTACCCGATTCCACCTAAGCCTGAGAGTGTCACTGACTGGCACTTCTTGAACTTCTCAGACACGACATCAATTACGTCCTGCCTACCCAGAAAATTAGAATCTCGTGAAAATGGAACCATAAATATCGATTGCGTAGGGTGAACTTGTCTCTCGAGCTCTTCCCACGGCAATGGTGCAGACTGACTCTGCTGCTGCGATAACGTAAGCTGGATATTTGGTGCAATGCTAAAAGTTGGCGCGAAAGTTACAGCTTCAGAATGCTCTGAGCGATTGACCTTCTGGAATGTGCCCGCTTGCATTAGTAGTTCAAGGTCTGATTTTAACGAGGCATCGATTCGCTCAATCTCAGACTCAGACCAAACTCCATAGACAGCTTTCTTCCCTCGCATCCAAGAGTTGTCTTTCGGAAGAGGCAAACTCCTGCTGATGAGTTTATCGAGTTGTTGGGCCTGCGTGATGCAGTTTTGTACCACAGGGTACATGATTTCTTTGGACTTATCGCTGACAACGCCAGCTTCCATTTGTAGCATGATTTTTCTGACAAGGTCTAGCATGAAGGGAAATCGAATGCGTAAACCTTTAAAGTAAGCTGCACCCTCTGATGTGCAGTCTTCGATTTCCCGCAGCCGCCTGACGATCTTGGTACCAAATTCAACAAGCTGGAGGAGAGCAGTAGCGAATCCAACAACGGCGAATGCCTCAGTCATAGTGCTGATAGGTCGAGCGGCGAGGATGAACTTTGAAAGGAACCGCAGTACGTCACGCATTGGCAAATCTAGAGGAAGCAAAACTCGTTTCTGTTGTAAACCTACTTGAAGTACGGAGTACTTAGCTGGGACTGCACGAGCGGCAGGATCCCGAAACAAGGCTGCGACATTGATTGGCTGCCACTCGCCAAATTTAACTTAGGCGATCTCATGACGTGGCAGAGCGCCAGCCTCGTTACCTATGAGTCAGGGCCTGGTGATTATTCTCCTGTAGCTCTGGGAACATAGTTTTCTACTTTCCCGCGAAATGAAAAGATAGGTAGGTAGCAAGATGAAAAGAGAGGTGTAAGAAGTGGAAAAAGCAATGGAGGGCCGAGCTCATCCGGGCAAGGCTTCTACTTCATCTGGCCAGAAAAACCGGATGATGGACGATCTTACAAGCTATTCCGAGAATCTTTTACGCCGCTTCAAGCAGCGCCTACCGCCGGCGGTCAAGAATGTGCCTGCTGCCGAGACCGAAACCGAAACCGAAACCCATCGGACGTTCCAGGTAGGAATCGTTGGAGCTGGACTGGCTGGATTGCGATGTGCAGAGGTTCTTATTCAAGAAGGCTTCGCTGTTACTATGATAGAAGCACGGGGTAGACTAGGTGGCCGCGTGAGTTCTCCCTTAAAGCACCCAGAACAAAGCCTAGAGCTGAAGTTTTTGATAGATTCACCAATCCAGCCTTGCTGGCCAACTGGTAGATATGTGAGCAGGCTACAAGATCACTAACCTCAGTTACTCAGCTAATCAACGCGTAGGGGGCCTAACTGGATTCATGGCACTGATGATAATCCAGTGGTTAAACTTGCTGAAAATGTCAACTGCAAACTCATTTCCCCTAATGAAAGCACATATGTATACGATTCTGCTGGGATGCATATGAATGCTCAGAAAGTCTTGAGTGCCGACACGACCTTCTGGGACATTCTCGCGGATGCTTTCAAATACAGTGATGAGGATTGCAACGGCATAGCACCGAATCGAAGCTTAAAGGATTATTTCATTGAAAGACTATCAGCGAGTCAACTAGACAAGGAAGCTCAAAGTACTGTCATGGAGCTCGCAGAAATGTGGGGTGGCTTCGTTGGTGATCCTTTTGAAAGACAGAGCTTGAAATGGTTCTGGCTGGAAGAGTGTCTCGAGGGAGGTATGTTATCAAAGCCACAATGCGAAGCTTGTTCTGATTAGACTTCCAGAGAATCTTTTCGTGTCGAATACGCACCGGGCCATCATCAATCGCACTGCCGAGGCTGCGTTAAGCTGTGGCGACATCCATTTTTCAACCATTGTTCGGAGCATAGAAGCTCGGCATGAGGAAAAGGGAGCTGGGAGAGTGGTCGTAAAAACCGCAAATAGAAACTTTAGTTTCGACGCAGTGGTTGTCACTATTCCGCTTGGTTGTCTGAAAATGGGTACCGTTCAGTTTGTTCCCGAACTTCCTCAGAACGTCCATCGTGCTATCAAAGACACGTCGTACGGCCGCCTGGAGAAGGCTTTCCTTGCTTTTTCTGCACCTTTTTGGGAGAGGTCAAACATGAGTGCCCTCAAAGACGAAGACGCAACCCGTGCCACAGAGAACACGTTCCCAATGTTTACACGTTTCCTCCGCCCTTCCTATGTCCCAGAAGAGCAGAGCTCATGGACATTAGAAATGGTAGCGCTGTCATCACCTACTATATTTGGTGACGACGCTCGGCCTGTGATCATGTTTTGCCTTTGGGGTGCATCCGCCGCTCATATGACATCAGCCATCGCGAGCCTGAATCCGTCCAGTGACGAATATTATAAGGTTATGGACATGTTATTTCGACCTTTCTATAGTCGACTTCCAAACTACGAAGAAGGTCATCCGGATTGTATACCTACTGAAGTCCTTGCCACAAATTGGCAAAACGATGAATTTGCCGGTAAGGGATCTTATACAAATTTCAAGACTCACCTACGTGGGGAACAGTCTAATGAAGATCCGGCCATTGATGATCATTTTCTGACCTTACGGCACGGGCTGCCAGAGAGAGGTATCTGGTTTGCAGGAGAACACACGGCTCCATTTGTCGCACTGGGGACGTCGACCGGTGCGTATTGGAGCGGTGAATCTGCTGCAACGAGAATCATTGAGGCGTATATGCTGTCAAGACAGCGACAATCAGGCTAATTCCGACGGAGAGCCTTGCTCTGTTTGGCGTTAGATGAGACTTGAGTTAGAGCATTTTTGTTTGAAGACTTAGGTAGATCCTTGGGTATTCTGTAGCTCGCTTCTCTTCTTCATCCAATAAGGACTTGACCAATTTACTCTACCTTCAAGCATTCGATTTTTACAGGCCATATACTCTGCTGCCTCTGTATCGGCCTTCTCCACTAATTCATTCCATATTCCCACCAACTCAGCAGTCTTTGTGTTCTGCGATCCACTTCCAATAGAAGCAAGTGTTTTCTTTGCCCCTCGAAGGCGAGATAGTGGACGGATAATCCAGTCCATCCCATTTCCTCGTCCAAGGTCAATACCATACATTGGGTGCAGATGTATATACACTTCCTCTAAGGCAAAAAGGAGGACTGGAATTGTGTCGCACGTTGAGGTCCATGAGGGGGCTCGTAGTAACTCTGATATTGTTGCCTGTGGTCCAACACGGCGTATGATCTTCTGTGGCCGTGGCCTAAGGTGTATTTTGCGTATGTTTGAACGAGCGAAATCGGACATTCTTCCAAAGAAGGTCGCGATGACACCTTCATCTGCTAGTGGGAAGAAGACGCAACGGTTATACCACGCTGGAAGTGCTTCTCGGTATATCTGCTTGTTACATCGAAGTATCGCAAGGCTCAAATGGCATTTTGGCTGCCTAGAACATTGAAGAACCAGCTGGCCTGTATTCGAAGATGCGTATTTATCGACATCGATGGAGACTTCGAACTGCGCAGTGTTAGAAGTATGCAGCAAATAGCGTACGGAGATACTAAGCAGTATCAAGAGAGAGAGGGTTCAATTGAATTGATTGAGTTGCTATCCCAACTCCTGAGGAGTAGGATGACCGCTATATATACGCATAGAAGAGGCAAGCTATAGAATCACCTAGAAGGAGATCATAAATCAGCGTTGCAATGCTAACTGCAGCATTTGTGAGTGTATGCGTTTCTGAGTGATAGCGCGTGGCGAACAGTTGCGGTGGTCGGAGAACTCCGTCTTCCGCTGACACGCAGAGGTCGAATATTCAAAAACTTTATCGTATATCTGTATTCTGATCTCAAGCGGCAGGGAAAGAAAATCGGTTGGCGGCCCGAGCCTGTTGCTTCGGCTCATGGTGAAAGTCTCACGAGGTACTTTCGGTGTTCAGTGTATCTCAGGCTATTCCAGCATTGTATGCCGAAGGCCCAGATTCAAGAGGTATGAATTAGATTTGCACCGTCAATAACAAGTGGCTGCAAAGTTCGCGCCGTCGGCAGGTAGGAAAAGGTGTTGTGTTTGCCTCAGTTCTCAGCCGTGCTATATGGCTTAGACGATGACTAAGTCAATGTGCACCAGCACCACCAGCACCAGGGGTTGCAGGACCACAGTTTGCGCCGAAAGTGAGCCGAAGCAAGTCAACAAATCAACAAATCAACAACACGTTTTCTGTACTCCGTACAAATATTTTAACAAGATGAGTCCTACTACTACTCTAAATAGGGCTATTCCCGGTGTTAATGAATGGGTGCCTGTGCCTTATTCAGAATAGCGTTGCCGCAGCTTAGTGTAACGGCAGGTTTGGCGTGCGAATAAATACTCAAACATTTAAAATTGAGTCAGCAGCACCACACCCAATCTTAACGTACCTACGTAGTACTAATAAGGAGTAGCTGATGCAAAGTTAGGATAAACTCGCCAAGAAGGTTGAATGCCCGAGCGGGGCGAAGGCAAGCCGGTCGAAAATGACCCCCTGCCTGAAACGCACATGTTCGACTTTGACACTGGCAAGGGACTGATTTGGAACTGATCCCACTGCAACTCCCAGCAAACCGGTTAAATCAGGACCGAGGAGGTTTGTGCTCCTGATCAACGCACAAAGTAAGCCTGTGTCCCAGCTTTGAGTCGTGTTAGCTCGTGTAGCAGTGTTAGACATAAGCTATTTATCGGTCCTCTGATGGCCGCGACCTTTTGGTCCAACAAGAAGTAATTACTTACGTGAAGCAAAGAGTGCAGGGGCTGACGCTCCGCAACTAATATTTGAAGTTGTCCTTGTATCAGCTCCCATATTTTTATCGCTAAGACTGGCCTCTTTGGCCGTTGAGGCTCAGTTTGCAACGGGGCTAAATTCGCCTCATGGCTGGCTGTCACGTCGTGTTTCAATAGATAGTCATGTTATTAACTATCGAACCTACAGCTCGCCCATCACTTACTATCAAATAGCTTCCTTCTATACAATCCGAAAACTGCAAACCCGGTTCCGACTTCTTGATTTCTCAAATTTCCAATGTCAGTTGGTAAAGAAGGACGAAGTAAAATGCCATGGTTTCGCACACGCCTTCCAGCACCAAATGACTCTCCATCAAGGAGCGAGCGACAAGTCGATGAAGTTGTCAGGCGCACTGAGCTAAGTGGGGTTTCAGGTCCTGGTAACGCTCAGAATGAAAATCGACCTCAGTTAGTACAGAGCACGACCCCTCTTTCAGGCTCTCGCGAAAGACGTCCCAGCATCATTCCGCGTCGTATGAAGCCGTCTTCGCAATCACTTGGTGGTGCTTCAAGAAATCCGGCGAATACTGCTGCCAACAATCAAAGCGAGCTGTCTAAATCCAAAGAGCTGCAATCCAAATCTACGAGGGCACCTCAGAACACAAAGCCACCGAAATCGGTTGAAGCAACCAGAATCAGTGAGGTATCTGGTCCCCAGCAGGCGTCTTCAGGTGCCCCCGGATCCAGAGAAGCGTCCAAATTCACAAAGCCGCCCAAGTCTGAGGAGTCAAGCGGACCAAAGAACGCACCAAGATCTGGGAAAGCCGCCACGTCTAGGCAAGGATTTGGGTCTGAGATGCCATCTGAATTCAATGGGGTAAATGGAGCCAACATGCCATTGAGGTTAGAGGATGCTCCTGGACCTGGAAAGCCATCTAATGTCGATGTAACCAATCCCGGAACTAAAAACGATAGTAAGACGGGACTTTGCTGGAAAAAGGCCATATTGCTTTTAAGAAAGGAGCATCCGAAAGAGTTTGAGGTCCTGTTGTCAGCATCCGAAGAGAAGTCGCTGAAAGAGGAGGAGGTCTTTGATTGTTTGGGTTTGACATCAAAGGAGCAGGTCAAAAGCGGAAAAGCACATATATATGTCGAAAGACTTTGGCAAGCTTTAGAGCCATTCCAGCAACTCGGGATGATAGCATCGCGTGTGGATCCCCACGGTATCGCCCCTTTTGCGGTCGCATCGTTATTCCTTTTGGTCAAGGTACTTCGCTCCAACTGAAGGCAAACCATTTGTTCGAAAAATCATATTTGTTAACCTATTCTCCAGTTAGCACGGGGTTTGGAATACCGAGAGCTCGTCATTGAAATCTTTTCCGACATCACTTGTATGATGATGCGGTGGTACCATTTCGAAACACGATTGTTTAATCAACACGATCCGTCCTTAATCAACACCAAGGACCAGATTGACGCCCTTAAAGGCCGTCTGACAGATTTATTCTTTGCAGCGCTGAAACTTGCAGCCACTATATACAAGTATTTGGACGGTCACATGGCCCTAAGATTGGGTAATCTCCACCATTTCACCAGTGTTGCCAGCAGCTGACTGCTGTGAATTAAGGCCGTAGGTTGATAGCCGACAAGGTTAAGTGGCAAAACATGCTCAAGGAACTCAGGGCCATCGAAGCTCAGTGCAAAGCATGCAAGGAAGTGATGGATGCGGAGTCGAAGTTCCAGAAAGACAACGCCAGCATTCTCGCCTGGATTACAAACACGAACCAAAAGCGGGACCACGAGCTCTTGCGGGCCTCACTCGGGATAGATAAGGTCTATAAAGACTGCGGGAAGTGGCTGTTCATAACTCCCGAGTATCACAACTGGAAAAAAGGTCGGCCCGCCTCGAAGCCAGTACTGTGGCTCAAAGGTACAGGTAGGCAAAACTGATATCACTGCGAAACCCTCTTGTGGCGTCTGACGTGCGATACAGTGGGAACTGGAAAGACAACTTTGATGTATGCAAATTTCTCCTAGGGGTCGACTTGACGGCTGACTCCCTATTGCAGGTGCAGAGCCATCGAGGAGCTGCGTGAAGACTTTAAATATGGGGATCATGGTGAGCACCCAGTAATACACTATTACTGCACAGGTAGTAAGCCCGGCGAAACACGATCAGATAGCAAGCAGTGCCTCCGTGCACTAGTAAGACAGCTAGCAAGAAACCCAAATGATCTAACGATAGCACCCTGTGTGCAGGAAGAGTATGACAAACACAAGTTGGATAATCCAGTCGACTGCAGATTTTCTACAACAGAGTGTGAAGAACTCCTGAAAAAATTGATCCCAAGTGATCCAAAAAAACTGCGCATCACGATCGTGATCGATGCTCTCGACGAATGTGAAGATAACGGTTATGAGTTGCTTGAGATCCTGGGTAACCTTCTACAAAGCCGGCCACAGTCTATTCGTCTGCTGCTATCGAGTCAGCTGCATGTTAGAGTCGAAGAGAACTTCGGCGATAATATTACTGAATCTCTTCGGGTAAACTCTACCGTGACGAAAGACGATATGCACACATTCATCGAGACGGAAATGGAGAAACGCGCGAAGACGCCTGGAAATCGTATCTTGGATTCTCGCACGGGCTTATACGTAGAGGTAGCAGGGGAGCTCACAAACCGCGCCATGGGCATGTAAGTTTGCTAAGCCATTAACCTTCAATAGACGTCATTTACTAATAATTGAACGGCATCGAAGGTTCCAATGGGTGAAATTGCGAATTGGAATATTCTTTCCAAAGCCGCCACTAGAAACAACCACGAAGGTAAGAAAGACTTTGCCCTTCGCATTACGCAATATGTAAACTGGCATTATAAGTGTACCCTACGCTGTCTCCCGGCTCCCCTACTCATGCCTATATGCAGCTGAGTCTAGATGACCGTGGCAATGGCTGCCACATAAGGCGCCCTGTCGGGAGTTCTCGGCTAACGTTTGGTATGGGGACTGAATTTTAGGTGCAGAAAGAGTTAAAGGAGCTTCGAACGGCAAACCCTAAAGATCTAAACCCCACCTACAGAAGACTATACGCGAACAATGTGATTCAATATGAGCGACAGAACACCGCCAAAACCTACCGTCTTATTTTGAGCGCCTATAAACCATTGACCCTCAAGCAAGTTAGAGAAGCAGTATCCATCGAAAATGACGGAAAGATCAATAACGAAGTTGACGAGGAATATATCAGAAGACGGTGTCACAGTTTCGTTATAGAGAACGAAGATGGGTACTTACAATTCGCGCACGAGTCTGCAAGGTTATTCCTGGAAAAAGTTGAAAATCATGGGGACAAAGATTTCGCTGATGTAGACGATTTCTCGGATACCGCAAACCATCGCGAGATGCTTGAGATTTGTCTGAAGCTGATGATGAGACCCAACCATCCAATGTGGATACCCGATGAACTGAGATTCGTCCAGCAGAATGGCGGATTCGATTGCTCGAGCAGGGTAACAAAGACGAATTACGAACAAAACTGTGACATGCTTATTCAGTGTATGCAGGGTACAGGTTTCAGTGCATACACTCTCAAATACCTTGGCTACCACTGCCGCAAGCTGGGATCAACACAGTTGCTAGGACCGGGGCTTTCCAGAGACTTAAGTAATGTTATCACCGAGCCTAATACAGCACTTCTTTGGTGGTATCGGTTTGTGATCACCTATCTAAGTCCCCAAGAGTTTAAGGACTCAGGAAACCACCTTGAAAGTTACAATCAGTGCAGGCGCTTCCAAAAGAAAGTCTTAGTTTGCATGCAAAACAACCGCACACCCAACCCTTTTCTTGCCGTATGCATATGGGACCTTGCTGAGTGTGTGGACGAACTTCAGGCCCGCCTCTTCCCCAAAAATGAAGAATGGTCATCCGCACTGCAGCTACCACTCGATGTCTGCTGTTTCTACGGGTCAAGCCGGACATTATCGAAGCTCGTCGACGTTTACCCTGCAAAGGCGGACGCACTCATTATGGAAGCCCACGGTTTCCTTGGCAAGATTCCTATTCAAGTTGCCGTTGAGCAGTTTAGAGTGGATGTGACTAGGATTTTATTGGAATTCGAACGAAAGCGGGCCCATATCACGAAACAAGAACGCTGGACTAGCAATCAATTGTTATGTTTGCGCCCACTGAGTAAAAGAATGAGAATATTAGAGCGCCCTGACGCCGTCCCGATGCTCAAGCTGTTACTGGAGTTTGAGGCAGATCAGACTGGGGCACGTTTTCCTCCAAGCTCAGAAGAGTGTTGGGTTAGTGAGCTAGCACAACATCCTGATACAAGTGGTCAAACTCCCCTAAAATTTGCAGCGAGGTTGGGACATCCAGATTTTGTCTTGCTCGACTGCCGAACTCACCGAATTAGAGGCGGCGCTGGGAAGGAATGATTCAAACGGGGGAGCAGTTGTGGAGCTGTTGTTGCGAAAATATCCGGATCATTGGAATGTCTTCGCCCGCGACAACTACTTCGTATGCTATCTTGGTAACAGTGCGAGCGTGAAAACTGCGACTTATATATTGCAGAAACGGCCACAGCTTGTACAGACGCCGAGTGGGGAAGGGGAGAAGGCTATAAAGATAGCTTGCCGCAATCGGGACTATGACCTGTTTGATCCATGCTCACCATACCAAGAGCTAATCGACGTCTTGTTGAAGTTCGGAGCTCAACTCGCTGACGCTGAAGAAAGTACTGAAGAAATGATGAAACGAAGGGAATTCGAAAGACGATGGAGAATCTATGTGAAGAAAAACAGGGGAAAGGACGGAGGAAGATCACACGCGACCGTTCCGAATATCTCCGGCGGGATCAAAGACCGAAATTTATAGACAAACATCGCAGCGACGCGAAGTAAATCATATCAGAGGTTTTGTATGGAGCGGTCCAAATCTTGAGTAGTCTCTAGGGATTTCTCACCTTCGACGAATTGGTCCTTATGGGTGTGACTGGTGAAGGGGTTGATTAGAATAGACCAAGCATAGATTTTACATGGGCGTTGTACTGTGAAGAGAAGGAATGTATAGGCTTTTGGTTAATGCAATGCAATGATTATTTATGCTATGTCCGTAAGCGGGTATCATTACATTGAACGGAGCATAATCTAAACGCAGATATATAGATGGAATTTCCCATGCTCTACGCCATCCCTGTGTAGTACATCTTTCATGATGTTGTCTTGCTCACCACCTTAGATGATGACTAAGTCAATGTGCGGAAAATGCGTTTGGAACAGTATATTCGGCAACCGTATATTCGGCGTTTGGATTGCGTGACTCCGCAGTAGTAATTTGTATGTAGCGTTCCTGAGTTTATCTAACATTCTGACTCTTGCTGTAATCTTGAGCTTATTGTTACTTCCTAAATAAGTACTGAGATAGATATCCTTGGTGTTGTTATTCTTTGGTTGGCCAAGACTTTGGCCAACTGTACGAGGTCAAGGACTACGTGGCTGCACCACATTGGGCGACCTCCAGATGGACTGCTTTGCATTGTAGGCTAAATATTCGGTGAGCTTTCCACCTCTTCCAACGCAACTGCATCTCCATTACATCTTTCTGCACAAAGAAAGCATTTCTGTCTTTACTAGAGCTAACCCGTCGTCATGCCGAGAAAGGAAGCACCGCTTATCTTGGATGTATGAGGACACGCCTAAAGAGAAGGACTCCCCACCGTCTTCATTAATATTTTCTTTCCAGCTTCGTAGCTGAATCCTTGAGGCAAAGCAAGAGAAACTCATCCTGATAACATTTTGATCATTTACAGCGGGCGTCTCACCATCTGAGCAACATGAAGCTAGTGGCTGATATTTGGCGCTCACTCTGCCTAGGCCGTTCAGTCAGTTCAGACGACTTTATACCAGAGACTGACCCAATCGCTGCCTCCTACAATTCATCGTCAGAAATACCATGGGAAGTAGTACGTGATTCTCAGCTCCTTCACCAGTCAGCTGGCAAAATAACAGCTTGTTTAGCCTTCACAACCAGCCACAGGGTACTCATTAGAGGCAGCAAGCGAGCAAACACCTAATGTGACTATCTTCGTGGTAAATATATGCTAGAAAGCCTCAGTCCACTAACGCACTTTGCTCATTTCCCTTTCTTCCGTCAGCCACCACCTCCGATCATCCACTGGCCGCCACACGAGTCAATCAATCAAGCTCCCAGGGCACCTACAGGAGGTGTATGTGTCCGATTCAGACGAACGATTCTTCTAATTTGATTCAGTCACCGTCGCATCAATCTGATGTGCCAAAATATACTGTAAGGCATGCACCTAGTCTATATGAATTGGATTGGTGACAGAACCCGCCGTTGAAAAGTCCGCCCGTGCATGCAGCGTCGCTCCACCGCAAACTAAAGAGGAATATGTGGAATATGCCGAAGACTTTGTTGCAAAGAATATAAACAACTTTGTCGATGTGACGGAAGAATCCGTCAAATCTATTGCTGAAGTCGCAGCGGCCCAAGCCGACATCGTCGCCACAGAACTTGGATTGCGTCCTGAAGTAACTCCTGGACTCGTGAAACTTGCCTTTTATGATTTTGTCATCTTGTGCGGTTAGCTCATCGTCTCACTAGCTAGCTACAAACTTTGTCGAAGTCATCCTCGATGATAGCTAACAGCTTATTCCTAGATGATAGTAGCTCAATGACTTTTGATGAGCAGTGTATTCCAGCGCTTAATGATACCCTCCGACAGGTTGCTCATTTTGCCACCATCCTCCAGCCGAAGGGAATATCAGTCCGATTTCTGAATCATGATGAAGGCAATGCAAGAAGATATGACAACTTAACGGATGCACATGACATAGCAGTGAAAGTTTCGAGCGTACCATTCTATGGCAACACTCGACTGGGCAGTGTCCTCAATGACAAAATTGTGCGGCCAAGAATTATTGATAAAATAACATCGGGTAAGCTCGAAAGGCCGGTGTTCGTGGTCATCATTACAGACGGACAAGTACGTTTTATGACTCTCTGTATCTCGTTGAAGCGTACATTCTCCTCGTCTGCATCACCATATGCTAATAGATGTGCAATGCTCAATCTCATAGCCTACCGACGAGCACCCAGAAAGTCTGCGCAATACTATCCGTTACTGCAAAGATGCCCTCAGCCGTCAATCCTATCGTGACGCGGCGGCCGTCTTCCTCATCTCTCAAGTAGGCGACGCCGCTCATGCCACAACGTTTCTCAAGAGTCTTGAGACCGACCCGCAAATAAGCAGCATGGTGCTGTGCTCCACAGAAAATATGGCTGCAAAGCTAGCGCAATTTCAAAGCAGCCAACAAGATAAGCAATACACTGCTTGGGTAAGCAAATCTATTCCCAAAAAGGTGCCAAGTTTAGAGGATTGAAAGTGCGGTCAATACGAGACCAATCTTTTCCTCACACTGACTGGCTGCAGTTACTGTGCATTGCGAAAGTGTTGCAATTCCTTGGCGCTACCCTCGAATTGCTGGCGCCGCGGGGCAGAATTGTGGTGAGATATAGGAATAGCTCCCCACGTACGAAAAACGCGTAGAAATTGCTTGAAATTACTCATAGACCTTGCTGGCGCTTATATCTTGCCTTATCTCAACTGCTGGCCTTTAGTGTTGAGTTTTTAATGAGTGGATTACGTTTATCAAAGCCAGCAGTGAACTAAATAGAATTCTGCGGACTTTAAGTAAGAGGATATTAAAGAGGATATTAAGGAGGATATTAAGGAGGATCTCAAGGAGGATCTCAAGGAGGATATCCCTCTCTTGTTCAATATAGCATCTAACTCTATGTATAAGACGAACCAATAATACTACTCTCCTTGATATCCTTCTTCTTAATATCCTTCTTCTTAATATCCTTCTCCTTCTTAATATTCTCCCCCTCCTTAAGATCCTCCTCCTTAAGATCCTCCTCCTTAAGATCCTCCTCCTTAAGATCCTTCTCCCTGCTATCCTCCTCCTCCTTGAGATCCTCCTCCTTGAGATCCTCCTCCTTGATATCCTCTTCCTCCTTGAGATCCTCCTCCTCCTTGAGATCCTCCTCCTTACTATCCTCCTTATATCCTCCTTTCTACTATCCTACTCCCTACTATCCTCTTTATATCCTCCTTTCTATTTGCGTTATAAAAGCGCTATAAAGTTCTCCCTACGTTTGAACGCTTCTCACAATTCAACACCATAATTTTCTATCTCAAAATTTTGGCAGTAAGGTCACAAGAGAGTCTATTTTACTATCCGGGCGATTTTAGGCATTCTACTACGATAATTAGGTGGTAAATGGCCATCCTCTGCCCTCACTGCAATTCTGCCCCGCGGCGCCAGCAATTCGAGAGTAGCGCCAAGGAATTGCAACACTTTCGCAATGCACAGTAATTGAGTTATTCTTGGCCGCTTTAGACAAGCAAACAAAGCATTTTTGAAATTTAGTTTTAAGAGCGTTTTTCAAGGATTGAATAATAGTTTTAGGGAGTAGAGGATGCAAGAGCGGGCTAATTCCAATTATCCTTCAGGTTGAATTTAACCAGGCTGGGAAGTATATCAGACTACTGTGAAGTTCCGACTATTTGGAGCAGGATTTCGTTTGTGCACAGACCGAGTAGGGTATCACACGTTCCTGGCTAGCGTGGGAATGCATTTCCACCATGGACATTAGGCTGAAGCTGGGTGCCAAAATTTATCCCTTGTGTTCCCGAATACATCTGAATGGATATCCTTCCTATTTGGGACTAAAACTTTTTGCTTATAAAGGGCTGATTGTTATAGCTATAAAGTTATAAGTTGCAGGTCGAAATATATTTGAGTATAAATCAACTTTGGTGTTCTTCTTGTCAAGGCTGAAGCACAATTTCCTGCGGTAAATCTATTTAAGCTTATAAAGACGCTGTTCCTTAGAAGGGAAGTCTCACATTCAGTGCCACAAGGGATAGGCTCTCTAGGCTGGCCTTAGGCTGTCTGAGTACCTTACTAAGTGCACAAGGCTCTTCTTATATATCTAATATTTCTAAAGCGGTACGGCCTGGGTAGAGGGTGAGCCGGAGTTGAGCCAGGTGACTAATTCCTGAGTCAGGCAGCAGAAACGACCAACCCAACTGAGTGCCAAGGCGCGGTCAAGATTCGCCGCATTTATTAGGGTAAACAAAAATAGAATTTACATGAGATCTCTATTGAGAAGAGAGAAAATATATACATCCTTAATGCAATGAAATGCTTATCTATATTATGTCTGTAAGCGGGTATCATTACATTGAACGAAGCATAATCCAAACACAGATGCGCGGAACTTCCCATGCTCTACGCCATCCCTGTGTAGTACATCTTTCATGATGTTGTCTCACTCACTACTACTTGTTGCTCCTTGCTCGGAAATGTCGAAATAGACCAAGCTTGATTTATTGATGATGGAAGAAGCGAGAGATGTCTGCTTCGTGGAGATGTCCATCCTACAGACCAATTGCCGCGTCCACTCCACTCACCAGCACGGCTGACTACTGCTGCTTGTTCAACACCGCACCAAGAGCACCCATGATAACCTTGATATTCTCTGATCCGATGATAAGATGAGCCTCGCCAATCATGACAACAACGACCAGAATCCACAGAGCAGTCATGATGGCGAAGATCTTAGCCATGAGCTTCACGAGTCGAATCCTTGACGACCAATCAAATGATTTCCATGCCTCGACCATGCCGATCTTGCCCTGGCCGCCAATAATGGCAGGTGTGACTTTCCCACCAAAAGAGCGATCGAAAGGCACGACTGTCTCGTTCTCTTCTGGGAGCATTGATGCGGCGACTCGGACGACAATGACGGTGGCCGGCAGTTGAATGAGGATGGTGAAAGCGACTGCCAGGACGAAGACGAGAAGTGACTGTGCGGCCGCAGCATCGAGCTCACGACGGCTGGGTTGATAGTCGGGATTACCCATCCTCTTGAAAGCGCCAAAGCTCATGCCCACGATAATCGGCATGACTTTGGCAATCTGGCTTGCCATGCTCCAGAGAGCCACAGCTGGTGCGATCTTCGTCCAGTTCTTGATGGCAGGAGCACGTTTCCACCAATTTTTCTGTGTTGGTTCGGAAATGACCACGTGAATCCAGGTCATTTCCCAGCGCGCCAAAATTAAATCTGCAACTACGGAAGCGAAGCAGAAGCCGATCCAGTTGGTCATGAATTTGGGGAAGCAGACGAATTGAATGATGAAGAGGCGCGCGATAGTTAGACAGAGGAAGAGTGAAAGACCCCGGAAGCGAGAGAAGTAGCCGTAGCGTGCACGCAGATGGTTGATTGTGCGGCGGATCGAGGAGGTGATGGGGGTGTTCTTTACGAGTAAGACTTCGGGTTCGAGAAGAGCATCGGAGGTAGGGGGTTTTGGCATGGTGTCATCTTCGTCGTTGGAGGGAAGTGTATCAACCGCTACGTAGGCATCGGTCCGGTTTGATTCGATCATCGTCAAGGTGCCAACAACGAAGCCGCAGGAATATTGAACGGCGAAGAAGAGGGCGCAAAAGCCCAAGACGGTTAATAAGACGAGGCCAGAAGACCATGCTGGAATCTTAGGCATCTTTGGGTGCTCGCCATTCTGGGCGGTGGAGAAGGTAGCATGGGCGACCTGGACGCTGCGTCGCGCGAGAGCAGCACCGAACGCCATGGTTCACAATGTATCGTGTGTATTGTAAGGGAAAGTCAAGAATGAGGTGAGGAAACTATGGAAGTAGCACAAGGGTCAAGTATGAAGGCACTCGCTGAAGAAGGACAAAGAATCAGGCCGTCGGAGGTGGCAATGTGCTTAAATTAGATGACTAAAGAAAGGGGAACGGAGCACCGGGATTTACCCAACTTCCGGGGGCGCAGTGATAACTTCCAAGCATTCATGCACAAAACCCGCCAGGCAGCAGTGCCACAACAATCCTTCGACACCCCCTAGTGTCATCCTATCATCAACAACATCCAATCACACATCCTAATTTCATGCTTGACTCAGCTTATGAAACTCCAGCATAAACAACCAAGGCTCGTTCCCGCCTTGTTGACTGGGACGCACGACTACTTTGTGTTTGAGGCTTGTTCCTTCACATCCACTACCGAATACAAGCAGCCATATCACCTTGGAGAATGCTTTAATGCGAGTACGAAGGTCTTGCTTGATGGATTTCCTCAACTGTTAGAGGAAACAGCATAGAGATGCACAATTTGGCATTATGGTCAATAATTGTTCTCATAGACGCTGTAGAGAAAGAATGGAGCTGATCATAATAAATAAAGATTGGGTATTCCTAACATACTAACAATGTAAACAGCTAAAAGCGTCAGCAGCATACACGCCGCAGATCACAGAAACCCAATACCCACCTCGTGATTGAAGGCTTATGGCTCCCAAAAAATGTTCGCATTGGGCAGATGATCGTCAGGATAGTCACAATGCCAGTCTGCAGCACTCATCCGCATTCCACTCTGGTCCGGGTCGTAGTCGAGACAATGTGTTCGGAGGATGCTCTCCTGCGTTGCAGCATCAGCACTTTGAGACCGCTCCGACGACATGTCTTTGATCAGATTGCTGTATATCCGTGGCAAATACAACACGTCGTTGGCCGCATACACTGTGAGGTCTTTGCGGAGCGGGCGTACACTGAATTGAACGAATCCCCACTTCTCGCAGATCTCTCTACCATTGTTCTTGTATGCCTGGAATTCGTTCATCTGCTCTTTGGACAAGTCAGCATATCGGTCAATCAATCGAGGTAGACCACGTCGCCACTGGCGTCCTGTGGGATCCCGGCGAGAGGCCAGCTCAATGTTCTGGATGTCTTTGATGCCACGAAGATGGATCTCAAACTCTTGGAACAGAGCACGAGAGTCACTGCGAACATCACAAAAGAGTTTGAAGATCCAAGCTGACTGCAGGATCCTTCTCAATGTCATTTTGCCATCACTGGCTGGGGTGGAGAATGCTGCAGGGCCCAGCGTGCATACGTCGATGATATAGAGATGGTGGCTGAAAGAATCGTAAAGCTGCACCAAGTGGATCTCACCTTTCTTCTTGCCAAGATCAAGACCTTCAAGGTCTATACTGAGTTGCGGTTGCTCTGAGTGAGATGTTGGCAAAACATCGAGCATGCTCGTGACTAATTCCTTGGAATCGACGAATGTGTAGGGCACCTTGAGCAGCTGGGACACGTCAGTATCTGTTTCCGCCAGGGAGTCAGGTGGCAAATCTCTATACCTATCATCTGCAGACGGCAGGATAATGGTGGTACCTGTTTTGGTGTACACGTGGCTCTCCGGGGGCTTCGCATAGACAACACTGAAGTTGTCGAAATCTCGGAGTCCCACGAGCTGTGCACAGGACTTTTTGAGGACGGCCGGACGGGACGGTGCTTCCTTCCAGCCTGCTCGGAGACGCATTTTCCACACCTTGCTCATCACCCCCTCGTTGAATTTTTCCAACGGTACGCTCAAGTCAAGTGCATCAAGATTCGTCGCGAAGAACGTGTCCGACGGTTTCCATCCCATTTCCTCGTCGCTTGGGGGTGGCTTCGTGAAGTCAATCTCCGTATCCGTCTCCTCTGGAGTCTCCCACCCAGCCTCAGAAGTTGATTTTGACTCGGCCATGCTTCGCGTGTCTGTATGTCAAAGAAGGATTTGCGCCGCTTGTCAAGGTGTGTCAAGATATCCACGGTAAGAGCTTTGCTGGACGCCATTAAGTACTTTCCATCTGCGCTTTGTTCAGAGAACAACGGCATTGTTACCTCGTGGCGTATGCAAACATTATTTGTGGGGATGAGCCGGACAATGGCATTCTTGAGGCACTCCGGCAGAGAAAGTCTTTGTCCATGACCTACTATTATCTTGTGCGTCTAACGTAGGGTTTCGCTCAATGGAGTAGCCGGCATCTTCTGCTTCGAATAATGAACGTAGAATCGTCAAAAGTCAAGGCTACCATGAGACCCCTTGACAGATTTGCTAGGCCATATGATCACGAGTTTTCTCTATGATAAAGTGCCAATATATCTGTCGCCTAACCTCATCCATAAGCTTAGTCAGAGAGAGATCCAGACTTACGACTTGGGGCTCAGCGACAGAATTTATTGCAGTCTTTACCGCACAAGCTATTAGTAGCAGTGCACCATGAAATCTGTCAGCAACTAGGCCTTGGCATGCTCCCATACGTCGCCTGCCCAATCCATGACCGACAATACGTCTCATAAGTATATCAGAATGAAGAAACCCACTAACAAACATACTTCAAGAGCGTGACCGACGCAGCATACCAACTTCGACTTGCATGTAAATTCTTTCTTTCTAGATTCCAGGCTTAGCTAGCTAAGCCGTCTCGTATGCTGCTTCCTGATCATATCTTCGCCATGCCTCTGATCTATCGTGTGCCAAAACAGGCCAGACAAGCACCGGATGAAGGACTCAGCTCTGTGTTCTTGAATGCCCAGCTCTAGATAAATCCGATATTCTTCTTAATCGACGCGCGTGCCAATACCGGCGCTGGCAAAAAATAACAAGTATCAATGTAAGCTTCGAGTCGTCCAAACCCTTCCCCGTCATTCCCAACCCGCCATCTCACTCCCCGTCTTCATCCTCACCGCCGAACCCACCGCCGAACCGCCCACTTAACGCATCTTCAACTTCATCACCATCACCACCATCGTCATCGTCATCTTGAACATAATCCTCTGGATCGCCTTCACTCTCCTCTTCATCCTCATCGTCATCCCCGTCTTGACCAGCACCTCCAAAGCCACCGCCCATCGCTGTTCCGATCAGAGGCGAGTTGTATGTGCCGCTTGGTTGGAGGGAGCTGAGTGGGCTGTCCTCGTCGTTTTCAGATAGGACGCCAATCAGCTCTTCTTCGCCTTCTAGTGGCGTTGATGCTGGTGCTGGTGCTGGTACGGCGGGTTGGGACGGTGCGGATTCGGCAGAGGATGGTGGAGGAGCTTGGCTTTGTTGCTGTTGATGTTGCGTAGCCTGCGAGGTCGATGGGGTTGGGAGCTGTGCTGCGGGACGGTTGGTGTTGGTATTGGTATTCGAGGAGACAGCTGAAGCTGGTCTGCTGGGCGGGGAGGCTGAAGATGTCACTGAAGCTGCTGATGGCCGGACTGGTGACGCAGTAGTAGGGTCACTACTCCCAACCACACTACTCTCTCGCGACGAGGCACTTCTGGTAGGCTTCCTCTTCCCCGCCGTCCTCCGACTCTCCATACTCGCCTCCCTCACCCCCGCCATATCATCGGGAAACATCTTACTCAGGGCCTCGTAATTTAGCCGTCTGGAATAACCCCTCTGCTCCAGCATGCCCTTCATAGCAATGCTAGCCGCCCTCCTCGCTCTGGCTGATTCATCTTGCTCCTCCCCCCCACCTCCCGCTGTACTCTCGCTCCCCGCCCTCCCATCAGCATCGTTATTCTTCAGGTAACTTACATCCCCCAACCTTCTGCCCCTCCGCCTCTTCTTCTTCTGACCATTCGCCGTCGACGAACCGGGCTCGATTCCCGCAGCGATATCAGCAGCATCTTGTAGTTGTTTTTTGATGCGCTTCGCGTGCTCGTCGCGCAGCCATTGCTTGTTTTCTTCAACCCAGATGCACTCTTTGATTCGGACTTCTGGTTCCGAGAGGATCACGTTGGCGATTTCGGGGTCGGAGTCGAATTCGTCGGAGAGGATTTCCGGGTCCATTCGGACCTCTGTGGATTTGGAGTGGGTGGCTTCTTGTTGCGTGATGATTAGAGCGTTCGAATTCGGACCGGGTGGTTGGTTGGAGGTATCTACGCTGGCTGTTTGCTGTGAGGACGAAGCGGGTGGTTGGTTGAATTTGTCAGGCGCGGCATTCGAAGATGGCTCGGGAACAGGTGTTGATCTGGCCGATGGTGCAGGCGTGACGGAAGGTGTGGCACGTTGCATAGCTTCACTGTTCATGGTGTCAAGGATGTCATGTTCGATCTCAGCTTCAAGGGCCACTTCGGCATCTGTCTCGTCTGGGGCGTGCCTGTTCTTGGATCCCTTTGGCCTGCCAGGTCGTCGTGGTCTATCAGGCTGTTGTGCTGAGGTTTGCGCCGTAGTCGAGCTTTGATTTGAACCACTTCCCTGAGCTTCTTCCACTTGTGCTGCGGCACTATTGACCGCAGCTGTCAATGCAGCAGCCACCGCTTCGTCGGATGGTGGCTCTTGAGAAGCTGCATCACGAAGGGATGGATCGATGGGTATGTCTGGAATAGCAAAACCGTCCTTATCAACTCGTCCCTTCTTCCTTGGGCGCTCTTCATTCTCTTCTTCGCTATTCTCAATCTCAGCCGCAGTTTCTGGAGCTTGATTCTTCCTCTTTCGTCCTGTTTTCTTTGGCCGCTTTCCTTCACCGTTCGCCCTCTGGAATGCCGGAGGATCTGAAGGAGCAGTGTGATCACCTTGCCTCATTTGCTGGACCGTCAACTTGCTGGTGGCGGTATGTTGGAACTCCTCTAGTCTGTTGTTCACAGTGACTTCACACACCTTGACAACAAGAACGACTTCTCGTACCGTCCGTCTGAAGTTATTCATTCGTGCGGCTAGAATCAGCGCTGCTCCACAGATGCCAGCCGGCCGTCTTCCGGTGGTCATCCAATCTCTGTCCATTCGTTGCACCAGTCGGATAGCATCTTCAGTAACCTTTCCAACGAGAGATCCAAATTCTAGGTCCCTCGCAAAGCGTCGGATCAAGTTTTCTGGATTGATAGGATCCACATAGCCAGAGCTTGAAACACTTCCATCTGCGTTGCCCCAGATAGCACGGACCAAACGATTGTAGATATTGCCCATTTTGAAGACGCTAACTTGTGGTGTCATTGTCTCCGCAAGGTCAATCAGCATGATTGTGTTAGTGTTCTTTTGCCGACGACATGCAATGTAGAGAGCAACGGCAGCAACGGTACGGATACTGCGTCCTTGCACAAAGTTCTTCCTATCCTTCTCTCTGTTTCCATCACTGTCATAGATCGCATGAGCCAGGCTTAGCTTGAAGATGTTCACTGCGGGGTCGGCCAGGTTTGCGGGTATTCGTAGATTGTTGATCAGAGAGTCGATTTCCCGTCTGGCGTTCAATGTCGTCAACTCACGAGAACTGAGCCCATCATGTGCCAAACCAGGGTGAGGTCCACCAGAGCTTTGGCCATGGGTACGACCCTCACCAACATAGGAGCCCTGAACGGCAGCGGCACCGCTGGATGTCTCACCGAACTGCAGGTCGCTGACAATGTTAGACTCTCGAGCAACAACACCACAAGTAGCGCAGACTGATCGTCCGTCATCCTCGATGATATTAGGGTCTGGACAAGCATTATTTGGACAAGTCAGTGAGACTCGCGATCGAGATGGTGTAGGTGCATTGAGACTTGGTGGGCGAATGAACGCTGGTTGACCGGGAGTACGTTTTATTGTCGCAAGTCGAGGGACATGTCTGCGAGGACCTTTGAATCGTGATGTCTGAGGCGATGGTGCCGATGCTGTAGACATTGACGAAGTAGAATGAGGGACAGGATTGAAGACCCCCAGGCGTTATGTGTTCGGAGGATGTTGCTTCATCAAAGTGTGTCTGCTCGCGCAGATGCAGACTTTTGAAACAAAGGTTGAAATAATTAACTTACTCAATAAGGAAATGGCGATGGAGTGGCAGAAGGTGAAGGCTGCTTGGATGCTGCAGTTGAAGTTGTCAAAGAGAGCACAAACTGTTGTGTGGGTCAGCGGCTTGGATTGTGCGAGGCGCCATTGCCATGTGACTCACCAATAGCTTGTCCGCCGACTCATGCTGGGAGTCTTGATGTTCGAATCGTCGCCCCAAAAGACAAAGATATCTTGTCAGTACACAGAGGTACTCGTCTTGCTTGTGGAACCAGCAATGTGCTGAATTGATTATGTCTGAGAGGTTTTGCAATTGGTGGATTTTCGTTCAGGCAAAGGTAGTTGCACAATTTATGAGGGTTGGTTTTTTTCTGCCAAGCTTCCTTAGCTTGGCACAATTGTCACAATCCCCAATAACAATTGATGGTTATACTGACAATAGCACAAAATGAATGGCAAGTGAGAATATGTTCCTATTCTAACAACATTTTTGGGCGCGGCTCTCAGGATCACACTAGTTCAGGCTCTGCCTTGATGGTCTGACTCTGCTATTTTGTTGATTGGGGTCCGTCATGAAGCCAATTACCATGGCCAGGAATATATGGTGGTTACAATACTCGGTCATTACTCGAGACCTGCACCATAGCCGCACTGTCCCTCTATCTACGGATCCAGGTTATGCGATGCATTCATGCCAAAGGTGAGCGTGCCTTTTCCGCTGATGGGCACTGACCCGTCTCCTCTCACCATCGCCTCTCCACTTGATAGCCCTTATGTTGGACCAAAAGGACCGCGGCCCTCAGAGGACCGTTTACTAGCTTTTGTTTGACACCTCATAATGGCATTCATAATGACATCAAGCTCGGTCTGCCCAGTAACAGAAAATTCAACAGCTAGAGGATGGTTGTGTCTGTCTGAGAAGACGTAGGCAAAAGCATTCGATTGTTCAGCACAGCACCTCAACGCTAAGTGTTAGTTTAAAAAATCAATTCCTCACTCTTCACAATAGGTTGTAGTGATTCGACCTGCTGCTCAGCAAGGTCATGCCATGATTATGAAGCCGATATCGAAGAGATTTTCTTCAGCCTCGTGGCATGCCCTAAAATCAGGAAGCAACCCATTACGCATCTATCACAGCAGCTGTGCATCACGCATCAGAACTATGAGTGCCACTTGGTCCCATCGAAAAGTGCGTTGTAACTAGCGCTATCATATCTTTCCCAGAGAGACAGATTTGGTAGGGATATCATAACTACTTATTACTCTTCTACAACATGACATTCTTTGATTCGGGTGCCAGTTTGTGTTTTAGCTGTTAGTGCTGCTTTTACATATTCTACAATGCTTTCTACCACCTGGTAGTCATTGAAGTGTGGATGTATGATGACATTGAGAATCCATATAGGAAGGAACGTACTCTTGCGGCACCGAGTGAAGCGAGAGCATTCCACCATACAACTACGCGTTGCTAACCTAGTTAAATTATTTTGGGCCAAAGTTAATAATCGCTACTTACTTTAACCACTGGATGACGCCACTGTCTCATTTCATTTTACCGACTGCAAAAAGTAGGCACCACATACTGGTTGCAAGCGGGAGGCGTGCCTAGCGAGCCTGGAGCTTTGAAGGTCTGGCTGAAGGAGGAGCTGGTGGTGTGGATTGAATTGCCTGTGGAAGATAAAAACGAAGGGTGTGGTTAAAGGTAAATCCAAGTGGCCGCTGAGCATGCTGGCGAGACGGAGAAAGGGTACAGAATTGGGAACGTCAAGAATGCGCCACCGTCAAGGCCAGTGGCAGAATTCTGATGGCCGGTTGAGCATACCTTTGCACCGGACGCCTGCCTGCGAAAGCGGTACGCTTGTCGGAGCTTAGACCCGACCTACTCCATAAGATCAACCAACCAGTCTTCCCACTCCACCCCGTCCGGGAGTCCCATAGCTTCCAAGTGCTCCCGCGGCACACCCTCGCCAGCATTCTCCAGAACCTCGTACATGTCTACCTCATCGCAGTTGTTCCATCGAACTATATTGGCCTTGATCTTCGTGTACAACTCCACATCGTCCCGAGACTTGATTGTTGATGTCGGAGGGGGCATGCAGATATTCCACATAAACAAGAATTTCGGGTACGTCACATCCCTGAAAAGGCGCAGAAAGACTTCCTGTGCACAAGGGACTACAAATGCTTGACCGCTGATTAAAACGGAGAGATTCTGCTTTGTAGTCACAGGGAAGTCCACACCACGTATAGTTTCTGGCGGAAGGGCATGTCTTAGGGAAGTGCTGTTGGTGACGAAGGTGATATCCGGAGTGACTTTGATATCTGCTTACAAGATTCTAAAGAGGACTGGGACCGCAATGCGGCCTCCTTGTGGGCAATCTACGCCAACTCATACTTGACGGTCGCAGCAACTGCTTCGTCTGATCCCAGTCAAGGCCTCTTTCGCTCTAGGTCTACAGCAACACTGTCCAATGGAATCGTGGAGGTTGTGGCAGGTAACGGAAAACTCCGGGCCGGTACATATTGCTGTTATGATGAGGATGAATGGAGAGCCTTAGTGGACATAGCCCCTCTCAATCAACGCGCTTGGGTTCTGCAAGAGCGCATTATCTAGCCTCGTGCTGTGCACTTCACAGATACGCAGGTTCTCTTCGAATGCTTCGAGTTTAAAGCTTCTGAGAGGTTTGCACAAGGCATTCCGCCAAGATATGGAAGTTCCAGCGCGCGTGACTGGTACCCGTGGGCAAGTCCTTCCGAGGTAGAGCCAGAGGAGCTGTTGCCTATGTGGCAGGCATTCGTGCAAGACTACGTCTACATGAATCTGACTTACCCGTCCGACAAGATGGTAGCCATATCTGCTCTGGCGAGACAAGTCTCTACCCTCGTACCAAGTTCGGGAGAATACCTGGCCGGCCTTTGGGAGTACAGCCTTCTCGGTCAATTGTGCTGGGAGTCATCGCTGCACGCCACCCGAGCATCGGAGCACAGAGCGCCGTCTTGGTCATGGATGTCTATCGACGGTCCGATCCTTTCGAGCTTTAAACAAAATGCCACAAGGGTGAAGGCAGTGGCGAGGCTGCTCAATGCCACCACCGAATGGACAACAAGCCCCTTCACTTCAGTCGTAGGGGGTTATCTGCGTTTGTCGGCCCCGCTACTGCGTGTCGATACAATGGAACCTCAACCAGACCGCCCTGACGAGAGACCTAGGCGGAGCACATCTGGACCTGATGCCGAACTGATTGAAATGATCAGGTCGAACGATCACCCGGACTACACTGGAGAGACAATGCTGTCGTTTGGCATTTCTCAAGACGGGCTTCCCACAGGCCCGAACGGAAGCAACATCATCGGAGATGGATCCCAAGGTTGGTACGATAATATCCCACGGATCAGACAACATTGTCGCCATAAACACACCGCCAAGAAATCCCAAATGCACTTACAAGATGAAATTCGGTACGATCAGGCTGGACGAGGAGATCGAGCTTGAGAAGCTCGTTCAGCTGAAGCCCGTCTTTCTCCCTGTCTTCTGCATCTTTGACTCAACCTTCGGTGAGTGGGAAATTGAGATTTTAAGGGGCCTGATACTGGCAAAAGCCGAAGACCAAGGGCCTGGTACATACCGCAGGATTGGAGTGGCAGAAATCAATGAGTACGAGCTTGCTGAATTCCTGTGCTCGCTAGGCAATCAAGAATACGAAGACGACACCGAAAATGTGGTACAACAACAGAGCGGGAGCCATGATATCGTAACGGCAAATCTCTCAGCCAGCGACAGAATCAAGCTCGACGAGTTTGTGCCAGAGCGATGGACTGGTAAAGAACTGCCACTGGAGAACATGCCACGAGACTTCCTCTGCCACGAGGTCGTCATTGTGTGAGCAGACAACTCTCATGATGTGACCGGCGGCCGAATTCAATGCACACACCAATTTAGCCGCATCCGGTTTACACCCTTACTTCCCTTCCCATCCGCCCTGAAGAGGTATGGCGCGGACTTCAATCCCTCCACCTTCTCACTTGCCTTGGCTAACCCACAATTTTCGACGCTTTCAAAGCCGTAGATGATGGGGTCGCGTGCAGGGGCGATGTGTGTGCGGGAAGGGATCGAGAGAGTGAAGGTTGGGTTGTCACTAAGGTAGGAGGTTGGGCAGCAGAGGTACTCGGAGCGATGGTGGTCGTTCGAGAGAAGGGGAGAGAATACTTGTAGCAGATGCGTTAAGACGGCGCGGCGGTTGAAATGCCTTCTGACAAGATCAAGACAAAGACAGTGGATGATGTCGAAATCAAATCGCGACATAGTAGAATGAGAAGGTTTGCACTAAAGCCATCTTTTATACAGGTCCAACAACTCTGAAACTAGGAGGTCAAACGGCGCGACAGCAAGATTTGTTTGCGTGCTTGGGCTTTCAAATAAACAATGATCGAAGCCACTGCTGCTGTGTGACATGTACAGGACGGTAATGAACCCAGCGACCTAGAAGGACCGGAGCTAGGTGCGAAAATTCTTGATGGTAAGTATGACGGTTGTGCCTAACGACTCAGAGTCGAAGTGTGATGATTGCGCGGGCTTAGCATGGCGGCGAAGCTCAATAATCACGTGCAGTGGTTATGGCTGTCATGGCGTGGGTACTTGTCTTGACAAAGTCAACATACTTTGTTGTGTTTTCAACTTGAAGACGTTACTACTAACTACTAGTAGTCAACGTATATTGATTTTCAGACTGGTACAAGAAAGAGACGGATCGAACTGCGATTCTGCGGAGAAGGTAGGCTCGAGATCTTGAAAGAGTTGAAGGCAGAATGGGATCCCACCAGAGTTTCTACGACCCTGGTAGTTACTTGATTAGTCCTTGTCACGGTAAAGCTATTAATGAGCAACATCTCTCCTGCCTGATAGTCAGTATGAGTTTACCTTTCGACTGTACGCATACCAAAATGAAAGGAATGCAATTTTTTTTACCCAGCCTCAAGCCACGGCTATCATCTGACACTTGTCAAGATTGAATGCTTCTCCATTCATGATGCCATGCACATACGCATCCCCGACAAGCTGCCAACGCGTTCCCGTCCATCGGAGAATGACAGGAACATGTCCACCTTGGAATAGAACGATGGAGTCACCGATCACGGCTTCACCTGATGCAAGCCCCACGAAGCCTTTCTCGGTCTTCATCATTCTCCTCCGCCGTACCGCCATTGCCATCCTCGCAGCGAACCCCCAAGTCGCATACCCGCCCGTCAGCGGACTGGTCAAACGCCCACGAAATCCATCGGACATGGCGGAGACGGTCAACATGACGTATGACGCGGCAATGTACGTCTTACGATAGTTTTGCAGGCCCACCCAGTGCAGCATGCGGAAGCGTTTGGTGGTGCGGTCAAAATCGTGGAATTGACCTCGCAGCTCTTCGTAACTCTGGGCAGGACAGCCGCCGACAAGGGTTTGCCAGTAGACATCCAACTTGCTTTCGCCAGTGAAGTATTTGGACCACGATCGGGCACCCGACACGTGTTCCCACTCGTTGAGAATTGTTTGCTCCTTGGGGATTTTGGTGAGGTAATTCGATTCCGTATCTGCGTCGTGCAAAGATCCGACTTTGATGATGCGATCCACCACCATCCCATTCATTGCGAGCAGCCTGCCATCTGAAGAGAATTTCGGATCAGGTATGGTGTCCTTGGAAGCCTTCGAGCGAAATAGATAGTCGCCCGAAAAGTCTCGCGCTCTGAAGGAGGTTGAGTGGCTTGAGAGCGACCAGTCTGGAACCCACGAAGGCAACCCAGCTACGTTTGATGACGTAGAAGGACGTGGCACGCTGAGGAGTGCCAGGTCCGCAGATTGCTTCAGGATTTTGATGGCCAGGTCTCTGTATACCTCTGCTGTATCGAGTCTATAATCCGTTTGGACATCGAGACCATCAGCTCCAGCATCACGCGCGAGTCCGCATAGAGCAAAAACCTTATCCCTTGAGTCGCTTGCTCCGCAGTTCCGGTGTTGAAGGAGAAGGTCCAACAGTCTTTGCTCAGATCCCCGCTTGACGGCCTGACACACTGTAAGTAGACCTATTGCATACTCCAGCTTTCCAGGGTTCATAATTGTCATGAGACTCGGCTGCTTAAGGGAGAATGCAAATGCGTCCAAGAACTCAGCCCATGAAACTGATCTTGTACCAAGCAGTAAGATAGCGTCGGATGCAACAGCGGCCTCCTGTAAAATCCAAGTCCGGGTGAACCACGGCCTTTCTAATAGTTCGAAAAATGCTTTATATATTGTGGTGAACGCTTGGTTGGGCTGGGCTTGGATACCATGAATCTCATATATCTGTGTTGCGAAATGATCTAGCAGGCGTATGTCTGCAGACTGATGCAATACTTCGACAGCGGTAGCTGGCTCTTTGGAGGCCGCTGCCAGGTAGTGGACAAGATCCAGAGCGAGCTCTCCCGGGCCGTTCCTACTCGCTGGACCAAGCCAGATCACGACCCTTGTAGCCTTCCGATAGATATCCCGCATGAGAGAGACCTGGTGGGTCTTCTCCACTTCGTTGGACTGGTCGATACAGATTGCATCAGCCCAAATCACTCTCGGCTCTCTAGGATCACGAAGATGGCGTAACGCCGTCTCGAGACTTTGTGAGATGTCCAGATGAGCGTCGTTGCACACGATGGCAGTGGTCTTACCCTGATGGCCCCAAGTGTAAGAGAGAGCCTCGTAAGACGGAGGATTTCTAAGACAAGTGGGCACCATCTTACACGCGACCTTCTGGTCGCTTGGACCTGGAAGTAGCTTAAGGAGACGAATGATGGGGCCATCAGATGTTGTAGGTAATGGCTGATAGGTGAAGACTTCCAAAGGGGACTTGCTCATCTTGCCAAGTTGAGATGAATCCAGAGTCATTCAATCATGTGTTTTTCTCTAGCAGCGAAGCGAGCTCCCTTGACTATATTTAAATATTCAAACTTATAGTCCATCCGCAGTCTAACGGAAGACGTCTTGTCTGGAGGATGAGCTACTCGGGTTGCACTAGATCGGCATGCTTTATCTGCGTAAGTAGCACTGGCAGAAAGAGACCCCCTTAAAATAATGCTAAGGGAGTCGCCAGAGTGCGCTTGAACCGAGCTTAACCGCAAGATTGCTTAGAGTGTATAAAGATATGTAGTTGTATAATACTCTGCAAGAGCTGCATAGAAAGCAGGTTGTTCTATCTAACTAATAAGAGATGAGTGTGTGTAGACATATGTACAATACGAAGTTGTGCATCACAGGTTGTTAAACTACGCTAAGAGATAACGTGCCAAGAACATTGTTGGAAAGCCGTACCGTGACTCTTCTTTAGCCCCGACCTAAAAAGGCAACTGAACTTTAATGGGCGGTCTAACCGCATTCACTGAAAAAGGGTCTTCGCAGAACGGAGACGAATGCAGGGGCTTCGCGTACAAATTCAACCAATGAGCGCTCATACAGTTTGACAAAATAAGATCCCGTAATATCTGCATAGGCCTTCGCGACAAGCTTGACAACGGGCTTTGAGTGCAGACAACACGTGGTGAGGAGTCAAAGGACCAGTGCTAATGATTGAATATCGCAACACTTGAAGACTGATATGCAAGGGTCTGGAAGCTTTTTACGTCAATAACCTTCAGATCAGTGGCCAGACCAGGCCAGCCAGACTGTTCCTAATTTGTCGGGCCATGACAAGTTTCCCCATTTGGATAGGAGGACCTAGCAGCTGGCGCTCTACTCGCTAAGTAGTATAAACAGCTAAAAGGAATGGTATCCGGCAAGATTGAAAGAAAGGAGAATTTGGGTCTCAAGGTGGCTTTGTTGATATTCAAAGCTAAGGACGCTAATGTTCCTGTAGTTCGTGACTGATAGGTTCTGAACGTTCTGAAAGATTCGCCATTAGCCATGTAATGTTCAGCTGAGTGTTAGCATTGGGTGGACACATGAACAGGTCAGGATAATCAAACTTCGAAGAGGACTAATTCTGCTACAGATTAAGTTTTTCCCTTCCTACTTGGAAGTAGCTGGGGTCCTCTTTCAGTAATCTGCTAACTAACATAATGATAGTGATGAACCAGGAGACCGGCGAGCTGAGGCAGGACATACCCAGTAACTCTTCCTAGGTTAGTAGGGAAGACGGTCTAGTACGAATACGGCAAACCCCTGAAAAATCCGGAATCTCGGCTGTCAATTAATAGATTTAGAAACATTGATTAAGACTAGATAGTACTAGCCTCTCCATGTCATTACCACTTCCATGGGCCACTGATTTCCCGATTCAGACGGGCCAAGTTTTACACATTTCCCTGTCGCCGGGTATACCGAAGCCTTGCTCGGATTGAGATATGATTTCTCTAATCATTGACTTCGTGATTGCTTCACCAGTCTTGCTTGACGCCCGACGGAAGGAGTTTGCTGCCAGGCAAACGATACTCGCAAATCGGCGACAGCAAGTTCTACGCATTAGCTCCGGCTGTGGGGTTAATGAAGACCTACCAAGCTAGCTGTTAGCCAGGGGCCGGTCTATTGAATCATTAATATTCCCCCAGAACCACTATTGTCTGTCTCTAGCGTCGAGCGGATCAGGAGTACAAAGAGAGGAACAATGCCTTCCCAAGATTAATCTGATACCATCTGTAGGTTGAAAGTCCATTGTGATACCTCGCCCTCAACGCCTACCCCTTCTGACATCAGCTGATTGACAATCGTCCTCCTCGCCATCATGCACCATTCTATGGTCTTCGTGGTCGGCCTGCTCGCCGCGGTCAATGCCTCGGTCGTCAAGAAACGAACCGTCTGCGAGCAGGACAACTGCCTCCGAGCGCTGCTGAACCCGACTCGCCCTGTGGCCTCCTTCTGTTCGGCCTTCCTGTCCACCTCAACACATCCGCTGCCGACCTTCGTCACCCCGTGTTCCTCCAGTCTGCCGAGGATTAGCAGCGCCTGTGACTGTGCTCTTGGACGGACTTCCAGTCCTCAGCCCACCACCGCCCCAAGCACCACCCTGACTTGCACAGCTGAAACGTAAGCCTCATTCCCTTGTACATGCTGCCCGATGCAAGGCGCCATTTGGCTGACCAGTCATATTGCAGAACGACCCTCACTATTCCAGGAGCTGGGGAAATAACAACGGTGACGGTACCAACGACGGTGACGCTTCCGGGCGAGGACCAAGTCACCACCGTCACTGTGCCAGGAGCTGGGGAAATAACAACGGTGACGGTACCAACGACGGTGACGCTTCCGGGCGAGGACCAAGTCACCACCGTCACTGTGCCAGGAGCTGGGGAAATAACAACGGTGACGGTGCCAACGACGGTAACACTTCCGGGCGAGAACCAAGTCACCACCATCACGATTGACGGGAAATTAACAACGGTAACGGTGCCAACGACGGTGACACTTCCGGGCGACGACCAACTTACCACCGTCACAATCCCCACAACCGTAACCCTTCCTCTCGATGCAGAAACCGTAACCCTCCCCGCGCAAACAGTCACGTAAGCTCCCTCACCTGTACCAAATCCCGCTATTTCAATGTTAGCTAACCAAACCCCTTCCCAACCTCCAGACTCCCAGGAACAACCGTGACAGTGCCCGCACAACCCTGCCCCACCCCCGAAGAGACCGGGATCCCCAAATCCGTGCCGCCCTACACCTACCTGCAATGCACCAACAACGGCGGCGCTCAGCGTGCCCTCAATGGCCCCGAGAGCACATCCAACAACCAAACTCCCGCCGCCTGCGCGAGCACGTGCGCCGGGTTCACGTACTTTGGCGTGACGCAGGGAAACCAATGTGTTTGTGGCAACGAGCTGAATCCGCGGAGCAATAACCCGAATGACAACGCGTGCAATCTGCCGTGTACGGGGAATAACAAGCAGCTCTGTGGGGGAAATGCGCATATCCAGGTCTACCAGAAGTGAGGGGGATAGGAGGATATGATGGGCGTTGATAAGGGAAGACCGGCTATTTGCTGGGAAAAGATATCACTTACTGCGTGTTGTAGATTAAATGAGATTAATTATTGTAATTACTAGGTCATACTCCATGCGATTTTGTGGGGTGTTTCCCAAAACAAAATCTGTTTTCTGTTGCATTCGAGTGGTGTAAGGGTTTGGCACAATGAGAGCTGCACATTCGAGATGCTTTTTCGCTTTCATGAGCAACTAGAGTTAAGCATAATTTTAGATAAAAAACACACCTCAAAGAGATATGGACAACTTCCAATCGGCTCTGAAGGTCGTTATCGAGGATGATGGGCGAGGTATAAGATGAACTGAGCCTTGAAGCGCATGGGTGATGAACTGCTAGAGAAACAATTGAGGTAGAAAGAAAAGTTTCGGTGAGACCATTTGGTCAGAAAGGCCTGTGCAAGAGAAGCACCGCCTATCCCTTGTTAGAAGAGCAAAGCAACGGTGTGACGAGCTGGAGGAATATTCGCAGGGCTCTCAGAATAGCTTTGGTGTGACCTTCTGCGGAGAGGGCGCAGAAAGCAAGCTGTTCTATCTCATTAGGGGCAGCGTGCATAGATACACGTACAAATTCGTCGTGTGGTACAGAGTACTCCGTACGGCGAAATTAGAAGCGATATTGCGGGAGAAATTGACCAATCAAAGGCAGGCGGAACGCAGGGATTACGCGTAGAAAAATTGGCCAGTGAGCGCTCATACGGTCTGACCGATTAGTATGCTGCAAGATGCCCATTCCCGCGGAATGAACACTTCAAGAAACATACAATCCGAAACAACTGTAAAGCGGTGAACAACGTACAGGTGCAGGGCAGCGCATATTACCTGCAGTGAACCTGCTGTGCAGAGTGCGTAGAAAAGCAAGTTGTTCGATAATTAGGGGGGTAGAGAGCGTAGATCTATGTACGATTGGCTTTACCGTACAGCGAAATTAGAAGCGAAATTGCAGTAGAAATTGACCAATCAAAAGCAGGCGAAACGCAGGGACACCGCGTATGAAACCTGGCCAATAGGCCCTCTCAGAAGTTCAACACCTGCATATTCGAGTTCCATCCTGTTTGGAAGGTAGCGTACGGCCCAGACCAACCTTTGCCAGCGGCAATGGGATTCAAGACTCGCTCGAAGATCCAGCCCTTCTAATTTGTGGGAGTCTTCTCGCCTAATCGTATCTCAATCGTGCGGACTCTGTCGTGCGGTATGGAGGAAAAGTCTAGACAGCCTTGCGGTCAGCTGTCGGCTCTGGGTACGGACTATTCTCCCTAGCTTCCCAAGATTATGGCTTATTCTAATGAGGTTGCGTATGATGATATCAGCTCTTTGTCGTTTCGCAGAGCCGATCGCTTACACGTCAGTCTTTCCATATCTACCAGAGATGATTGAAAGCTTTGGAGTGAGTAGCGATGGTATTGGCAAGTGGACCGGAATTTGCGCCGCCAGCTTTTCCTTCTGCCAGTTCCTTACCGCAATCACGTGGGGCCGGGCTTCAGATCGATTTGGTAGGAAGCGCACGATTCTCGCAGGGCTCCTTTGCACCATGATCACCAGCTTGATGTTCGGCTTTTCGACAACCTTGAGCTTAGCCCTTATCAGCAGGGCTCTCGCTGGTCTTGGTGGAGGTAATGGAGGAATCATTCGCACTGCAACGGCCGAGCTGGTACCTCAGAAGGACTTACAGCCCAGAGCTTTTAGTATCATGCCGCTTGTTTGGACCATTGGTAGTATGGTTGGGCCTGCTATGGGTGGGATGATAGCCGATCCTGCTCACAAATATCCCCTATCCTTTGGATCATCTTCGTTCTTTTTACGATTTCCTTATTCAGCTCCCAATTTGGCTACCTGCTGCCTCTTTGTACCTACCATTGCAGTTGGCTTTTTGTTTTTAAGAGAGACCCTTCATACTTCACAAAACGAGAACGACGTTGGATTGCATCTCGGTCGGGCGCTTCTAAGGCCTTGTTCTCGACAAATAAATCTTGGTCAACATCAGCCTTCCGAGTCGGTGTCTGGCTTCAATCAACAAGGGGCACATCAAGCAGTTTATGAAAGGCCAACTGAGCATGGCCGAGCACGCAACAGCCTTCAAAAGTCCGAGCCTCCTAGTCAACTTCAACAATTTACTTGGAAATCGGTCTTCACCTCGCAGTCGCAGATTAATCTCTTACAATACGGTCTCCTTGCGATGCACTCCGTAGCATATGATCAGCTACTCCCAGTGCTCATGCATCATCCACGCTCATCCACTGCCCCTATGAGCCATGGAAGGCAAAATTGGTTTCTCTTTACTGATGGCTTTGCAATGAGCTCCAGCAGAATTGGATTGTTGTTGATGGTCAATGGAATGGTGGGAATGGTATTGCAATTTGTCGTGTTTCCCCCCACCGTCAAGAAACTTGGTGTACTCCCCTGCCTTAGAGTTGGCGCTATTGCCTTTGTCTTTCTGTATGCTTTAGTTCCATTCGCGGCTCTTATCCCTTCGGCCACTGCACGAGAAGCTGCTCTCTTAGCCATCATGATCTTTAAGACTTTGCTCACAGTCTTCGCCTGGCCATGCAGCACAATCCTCTTGACAAACTCTGCAACTAGCCCAGGAATTCTAGGAACTTTAAATGGTGTTGCGACCAGCACCGCTGCAATCGGACGCACAGTAGGACCAGCAATGGGTGGCGCTATGTTTACAATCGGGTTGAGCAAAGGCTCTATTGTCTTACCATGGTTAGCAATCGCTATGATGGCTGTGCTTGGTGTGATACCGCTTTTCTGGCTGAGACCCATTCGCCCATCTGCAAGAAAAAGTGAAGAAGTTGCAAACCGACATGATAATGAGGACATAAGAGTTGAAGATGAAGAGACCGAGCCGCTTCTGACTTCTTCAAAGCCTGGCACGGATGGACGCCATCTATGAAAGCATTGGGACCGCCTACAACTCGACTGAGGCAAAGCAAGTTCATTTTTTTTGTGGTCGACCTGTTACGGTCCTCGACAAGGCTAGGCTTGGTCAAGGTGTAGGATTGGTTGAGTGAGCAGGGAGTAACATTTATAGCAGAGGGTCAAGTATTATTGATCAACTGAATCAATGTACTTGAGGTGGCGCTATAAGAGGAACAATACATCTACCACTCCACCAAAAGGACAGCGCTTTTAGGTTGTGAACCTAACCGATAGATGTACCTTCAATAGCAGACTCTATGTGTGGTATCTTCGGAAGATACACCGTTTTCACCTCTCAAAAACCCAATCTCGGTTCCGTACCGATAAATATATAAGAGAAAATTGCAGTGACCAAACACATTGCTGCGATCTGCGATAAGGTCAGCGTCTTAGCTCTATAAAAGAATTTGATCATCACTCATACAACTAAATTCATGTTCCCGTAACCGATTTCGACTTTGAGCCCCCCACTCACAAGAGGGCCAATAGTGAGCCCGAGGCCAAAGACCATAGAAGTCAGACCGTAAAGCTGGGCCCAGGGGCCGTGAGTACCAAAGATCTGCGGATTAGCTTTGTGGTACATCGAAACGACATATGAAGCCTCGACAATTGATGGCGCACCAATACATGCCATTCCTACCCATTCAAGGATAGAATAGCACAATAAATCGCAACCTGGTCCTTGCCTCCAGGGCGAGCGAGGTGCAATAGAGATAATGAAGGCACAAGAAACCCAAATGCAAATACTGCCACACCCTTTGGTCCTCTCTTGTCGACGATCCGACCAGCGATAGGCCCCCCAATGACATAAGGTACCACTATAGCGAGATAGAGTAGGCCAGCCTCCAAGGACGTAAACCTGAAATATTCTTGAGCAACTGTAGATATAGTAGAATCAAACGCGGACAAAAGGATCGCTTGGGACAGTGCAAGATGCAACGCCGTAAGCAGTCTCGGATGTCTTAGGCAAGATATCAAGGGAAACGCCCACGTTATAACAGTTTGTGATTCACCACCTGTCAGTTTATACGCTCGCAATTCTTGTCTTTCGAGCAACGGCTCTTCCTCCCGAGCCTCGTCTCGGACTAGGGCGTCGCCATCATCCTCTTCACTTCCAGATACGCCCGCCTCTGTTTGTTGGGCAGATACGTATCTCTCCGCAGTCTTCTTCTCGATAAGCATGACCCGCATCACAGAGTCCAATACCAGGACCGCAAATGCCATCCAAAATATTCCAAGAATCCCAGCCTTACTGTAGACTACTCCACCAAGCACAGGGGCGACCAGCTGCCCAATGGATACAAATCCAAAGATGGAGCCAATAGTGGTCCCTAACTTCTCCGGGCCCACGGTATCACGAACCAATGCAAGGCCGATCGTCCATACAACTGCAACACTCATACCTTGCAATACGCGAGCAATCGCCAGAACGGCGAACGTCTGACCCAGACATAGCAGTAACGTGGCGAGAAGCAGAGCGAGCAGGCCGCCGAGAAAGGGTAACTTGGCCGAAGTTGAAGCTCGGTCGGCGATAATACCGGCTATGGGGGAGAACAGGACGCTGGCAAGGGCATGGATTGCTAACAGGCCGGACACATAGCCCTGGATTTGGTTGTGAGGTATGTGGATATGATCCTCGAGTAGGTAGGGAAGGATGGGTACAATAATACCGTAGAGGAAGAGGTCTGTGAATAATGCAATGCCGACGGTTCCCACAACGAAGAGAGAGCTTGAGCGCCATGTTAGACCCCATGGACGTTTTTGGCCCATGAGCTTGGGACTCAGAGACGCACAGCAAGTGACAGTAGTATAGAAAACGGTGTTTTTCAATTAAAACGTCAACTATTATCAATCCCAAAGTCTCTGCAGCCCCTAAGCATCAATGATAATTATAACAAAGTCCCACTCAACAATAATTAAGAATAAATTGTAAAACTAATATAGATAAGGTTCGATTGTTGGACTGATGTTGCTTGGCTGCTGTCATAATGATGGACCGTACGCTCTCCACATACACGAAGCATGGGTCAAAAGACTAGAATACTGAGGGAATTCATCAAGAAATTCCCTCATGAGGTCCATAACCACTGCACCTCATGTACCTGCACCTCTTGACATCACTAACGGCTGCCCTAACCATAATTGAGTACGATTTACCCGTGTTCTAATTAGGCTTGGCGTATCTTTTAGCGTGGTTCTGGCATCACTCAACGCTACTTTAGCTACAGCTGCCGTTCTGGTTTTTCTAGGTTCCAGCTAAATAATACAACTGTTGCTGTTCAACAATAATGGTTTGCTACGTTAACATTACTATTTTATTTCATGGTCATTGTTTCATGGGAGTTGATTGTTGTTGTTCTCTATATCCAGAGATTGTAGAAATTTTCGGATTGACAGTAAACAACATATCGCCCAGTCGGCTTTGGTCGGTGCATGAATCACATTGTGACAGCCTTGATACTCAGAAATCGGATCGGCAGTTCAAGGCCCGTTGCGAGAACCCGTCCCTCCCCTCTTGGCTCTTATCCTGTGACTGATGTTTGACAGTGACGCGTGCCATCATTGGATACTGATCGATCCGCTTTTGTCAGCTCTCTGTATCTCCTTCCATTGTGGGATGAGAGGCTCACCTGATCTCGAAACTAAGCTGATCGAAGCACTGCTATTGATACCTCCATCGCTCAGTCCGCAATCAGCACGATCACCTTCTTCCAGCTCCTTAATCTGCATACAGGAAAAAAGCTTCCATGGTTGCAATCTGCCTGAAGCGTCAACCGAGGTTGTAATGCTTGATCTTTTAGACAACTCTGAAGGAGACATGGATTGAAAAGGATGCAAATTATAAGCTTCAATTATGACAATGAGACAAATTCTAATGATCGTAGGTAGGAACTGTTCTCGTTTTAAGTTTTGGTATGATTAGAGAAGAGGATAGGGAAATCCTAATAAATACGCTGGAAGCACCCATTTTTTTTTGGCCTAATATCCCTGCATAAACTAGGTTATGTAAGTTCTAATGAGGTCAAACCCGATCAGTAGGTCTTGGTTGATCAGACAACTCATGCCGGGACCGAAGATCCCTTGGACGGATAATATCGGACTAATCATACACATCTGTCGACCATGAATTGGAACTGTCTAATTGGCTAAGGAGATATTAGCGAACGAGGTACACTTATTATGTCTCTTGTCAAGCAGAAGCACTAGTCGCAAACGAGATACAAGATTGGCTTCTATCGAACTGTATAAGCACTCATTGGTTGAAATTTCTATGCGAAGCTCCTGCCTATCGCCTGCGTTTGATTAATCTATTTCTCCTATCCCTTCTCCTGTCGTTAATTGCTCCATTCATTGATTGGTCAAGTAATCCTTGGCGCCAAGGCCCCGCGTTGCGCGTGCCAAGGCTGCATCTCAGGATAGTAAAGTGGTTTCGCGTCATGAAGTACAGAAGGTAAACAAACCAGATGGTCCACAAAACGCACCAAGAAGAGATCTCTGGACCTACCGATAAGGCAGACGACGCTCCATTAGCTGAAGACCTGCCTCGTCCAAAAAGAACGAAGTTTCAAAGTCGAAAAGCGGCCGAAAATGCGCTTCAAAGTCATCTGTCCCAAGTACATTCCCAGCTTACTACTACGCTGAAAGCTACCCCCAATCAGGAATCTTCCTCCACAAGAGATACTCAACCACGGCCCTCCAGATGCTTTAAGCCCTTACGAGCCCAAAATACCTCTGCAACAGCTAAAAAGAAGAGATCTGAAGCAGAATCTAAGCCAGAATGGTGCCAACAGTTTGAAGCAACCCGAAACAAAGCACAGAAGCTCGAAATTTTACTTGAACATATTGGTGAACGTCAGCCATACCCTGAAAAGCTAAAGATTCCTACTGACCCAAATACAGGTCTTAATGGTCAGCCATTTACTCAAATACCTTATTCTGGCCCTCTAGACTTATTTCATTAATTTATTCCTAAGAGACTCTTTACAGAGATTGCAGAGAATACAAATCAATATGCGCAAGAGGAAGAAGCTGGCAAATCCAAACGTCCTTAGCAAGAAGTTACATCGGCTGAAGTTGGCGGTTACTTTGGTGCAATCCTTTTACTAGGAGCGCAGCCTGGTGGTAGAGATATCTTATATTACTGGAATATAGATGATAATCTCTCTGAATAGCCAATTATAGAATACATCTCCCTTACCCGGTTCCAACAGATTTCTCGCTATCTAAAGATTAACCCGCCAGGAGACCTTCTAGATAGGTAATGGTATGAGAAGGTTGGCCCTCTAGCCAATACCTTTCGAGCTGCTACAACGCCTGCCTTATACCAACTTCCACAGAACTTAGGCATTAACGAACAGTTGGTCAAGTTCTTAGACTGTTTGAAACATATAATACATATGAATATCAAGGCTGCAGGTAAGGGCTATAAAATCTATAGCCTCTATTACCTAAATGGCTATATAGTTGATTTCCGCTTCATCTTTATTCAGGAGAAGGTGGCCGAAATAGGTAGCTACCCTGAGTGGAATCAAAGCGAAGCAGTAGTGCTCGACTTAGTGGATTCACTTACTGAACGGTTTCCTCGGCCGGCACCTTACTATGTGATTCATTTGGACAACTTCTTTACTATACGTGCTCTCTACAAGGAACTCTACAAGCACGAAGTTAGTATAAATAGTACAGCAAAGGCAGGGTCTAGAATCCCTAGAGAGCTGGCCTATCTCCGTAAGGCTATGACTAGGCAGAATAATCATAGTGAATGGTACAACTTCGTTATAAATAATGTCAATTATATTAGCTTCTGCGATATAGCTGTTCGCGCTATAATGACTACTATTCATGATCCTACGACTAAAGAATACTGCTATTTCGACTATGTTAAGCGCCTTAGGGCCTTATTAAAGAATGCAAAGCTTTTAGATAAAAGAAGTGCTAAAGGAGAAGAAATGTGGCTTTTACGAAAGCTATACGCCCTTGAAGATTATAATAAGAATATGAGAGGCTCTGATAGTCATGCACAACAAAATAGCTATTATTTAATTGCCTAACATTATCATCTACATAACTAGTTCCCCTTACTCTATCTGATTGTTGACGCAGCTATTATAAATAGCTACATTCTTTATAAAGAGATAAAGAAAAGCTGTAAAGAGAAAGGACTCTCTTATGTTGAGTTCTAAGAGAAAATTGTACAGAGATTATTACAAGACCCTGGAGCTGTTTTACGGCGGAGAGCTCCTCCTCGTGAGTACCAAGATCTCTGCTTATTTATAGTACGAAAAGAGGATAGCAAGGGTCATAAATAGGGCAAACGAGAGACCTACCGTCAATGCGTAGTGTGTACGCCTCACGGTCGACGTGGAGGGGTTCCAAAAGCATTACGGGAAGTGTCCGGCAATATATCCCGAGTTTCGAAACGAAGTCGGACTGGTACCCCAAGGACCCGCCATTTTTGTACTAGGTGTGAGGTACCAATCTGCTACAACTCGAGTTGTTGGGCTTTACACATGGAACAGTCAAAGAGGAGGGAGGAATGGCAGCATCAGTTGCAGAATCTCATTTAATGTAAGCTAGTTATGCAGCTAAAGAATTAGGTTACAAATATGTATTTTCATTGGACCCTTTCAGGCTAAGCTTTTTTTAGCGGCGGGTATCTCAACCAATCAATGAATGGAGCAATTAACGACAGGAGAAGGGATAATTTCGCTTCTAGTTTCGATGTGTCGTACAGCCGATTTTTACGTATATCTACGCATGCTCCCCTCCTCTAGCTGAATAGAATAACTTGCTGTTGACCTTCTGAGAGGGCTAATTGGCCGCGTTTAATAAGCGTAATCCCTGCGTTTCTGCTGCTTCTAATTGGTCAATTTCCGACGCAATTTCGCTTCTAATTTCGCTGTACGGTACAGCCAATTGTACATAGATCTACGCTCTCTACCCCCGTAGCTATCAATCAACTTGCTTCTCTACGCACTCTGCACAGCAGGTTGACACTTGCTTTCTACGTATCTCCTGCAGATTGTCACACAGCTTTATTGATGCGAAATGCCTGTTCACGCCTTGTAGACAGGTGTGCAGAGCTTCCCATTATATGCTCGGCAAGAAGCCGTCTGCCCCTGCATAAGTACTAGTAGCTTGGAGTTTGCTCCAATAAGTCATTGCTGACGTGTCCTCGCAGGTTGACAACTAAGGCATTATTGAGAAGAGCAAGGCTTTGAGGCATTCTCCTCGGGGCAAGCTAATTTAGTTCACAATTATGGCGAAATATACGCATATTGCACTAGCATAGTTTGTGTTTGAAGCATGTCAATCAAGATTCTTCTTTGATGAAGTTGATAATCTCATACGATTCTCATCTTAATTAATGTGAAGTCTAAGACTATACTAACTATATCGAGCTTAGTGGAGCACTTACTATATCTAAGTGGGATTCTAGATGTGCGATTAACGTGATAGCTATAAATCTTGAGCTTAGCTCTTGTGAGCAAATATGTTTATCTGCCTTCGCAGCTGCAAGTTGAACAAGAAGGTTCATCTTTAGTCTGGACCAAAATCGACGAGTGCTGGTCCGAGGCAAGGGAACAATCTAACATGTCATTGCAAGACGTGCCTGATCTTCCTGTCACTACGCCCTCTTTGCGATTTTTTCAGGACGACGAAAAGTTTCAGTCTGAGAAACCATACCATTTTTCTGGGCCTCTTGAAGCTCACGAAGAAAGCCGGCGTACTAATCTCGTGCTTGCAACACGTGAGAATGTGCCAATCAGGGATATCCGTGAATGTGTCTCGAGACCGCGCTTGCACAATCATGGCTTCCAGTTCGAGCACTTTCCGAGTAGCTTCATGGATGGTTTACACGAATCCAACGTCTTCAAGTCATATATAGAAGAGGTGGCACACTTTGTCAAGAACATGGAGAAAGCCGAGGCCGTTATCTGCTATGACTACAGGGTACGAGGAGCGCTAACTTTCGGGATCTCGTGACATCAATTGACACGCTTAGTTTCGGAAATCAACATCTAGTCCAGGGAGCAAGGTGATAGGAGCTGGCGGATCTTTTGACTCGCCGAATGAGCCTGCCTGGCAAGTCCATATAGGTAATTCACCACTCAAATTCCACTTACCCGCCGATACTGAAAAACCTGTAGACTTATCACGCGACGCTGGCCCGAAGCGTTTACGCTATCAATTACGCAAGCCCGAGCACGAGAAATATCTCAATGAGCATTGGCGGATTCGTATCATCAAGTTAGTCTCAAGCGCTTCTCAATGATTCAAGCACTCAACGCTTTAGTGTCTGGCGGCCTCTCAAGCATGTTGTAAGAGACGCGCCACTTGCGTTCTGCGACTTCACTTCAGTCGACGCGGCCGATTTGATCGCTACCGATCGTCCATCCCGGGAATACGTTGGCGAAGTTTACTATGTGAGATATAACAGTGCTCAAAGATGGTACTGGTTGAGTGAACAAACACCCGACGAGCTGAGCTTATTCATGAGCTATGACTCGGACCCTGGAGAAAATGGAGCCGCATGTAAGACCCCAGAAAGGCGCGGAAGACGGGACCTACTGACTGCTGTAATCACTTTTGACAGTGTGCCCACATTCTGCATTTCAATTACAGGGTGTTCAGCCTCCGGTAGAGCGGCGCGAAAGCTTAGAGGTACGGCTTATAGTCATTACGAGCAAGGCAGCTCCTATAGCCACGTCATGAGGTGAAGTTATATCCTGTCGAACGTGGCTATGTGGAATGAAAATGGAGATAGCCAGTTGTAGAATCTAAATAAGGGGCGCAGCGAATGCAGATATAAGTACAAATTGCTGTGTCCTACAGCGAAATTGGCTGCGAAATTGCAGTAGAAATTGACCAATCAAAAGCAGGCAAAACGCAGGGGTTACGCGTAGAAATCGTGTTTTGACATTTCTTAACCGCGATTTGAATCTTGGAGCCGCCCTGAGGAAGGAGGTTGCAACGCCGAGGCGGCGGGATTCTTGTGCTTCGGAGGACTCCGTGGTACTGGTGGAGGATTGATCGTCTTCATCAAGCACAGCGTAGGTTACGCTCACTACTATTGGATCGCCGAGCAGGGAGCAAGAGATGCTGTATTATCTATATGTGCATGGGTGTAAGCATTGCCAGATAGGTCGAAAAAGGCAGGAGGATGTTAGGGTGGACTTCCAGAATCTCCAGGACGGAAGGAATTGGTGTTGAGGACACGGACATTGAGATGACGATTCTGGTGTCCTCCTCGGTAGCAAGTTGCAGGATCGTAGCGATGTTCTTGGGGGTTGCTGGCGCAGTCATCTCAATATGAGCGCCAAGGACAATGGTGACGGATAAAGACTGTTGCATGGGGATTGTGGTGTGAAAGCCTGTATTGATGGTCATTGTACGAATTTGAGCCGTAGAAAATAGATATTGCCTTGCCCTTGGTGGCCGCTGATGGTTTAACGTCAGGATGCTGGTGCTTCTCTTGCTTTTGGCTGACCCAAGCCACCAAACAAGTTCTTCTCTAGGGTGACAGGGTCGAGTCCTTCTCAAAGCGTTGCTCTCATGAGAAAGTTAAGAGGCTTTCTCGTTGGAGTCTGCCTTGCTTCTTCATAGTAGATGTCAGATTTTCCATACTCCTAAGCGTAACTGCGTGTGTTACTTCCCAGCACTCTCTTCCTCGTCTCCATCACCTGCACCAGCAGCTCCTCCGCCTCTTCCAGCATCCTTGACACGAATGTAGCGATGCCAGGTTGCCCATGCTGCTCAGCATGTCCCAGAACTCTCTCACTCGGCTTCGCAACCCCAGCTCCTCCGCCTCATTTCCCGTTCCCAGCCACCCCATTGTCCCTCCTCGCCTGTCTTACATCAACCGACCCGAGCCCTCGTACTAACCCCTACCCAGACATGCCGAGAGACCTGCTACGGAATCCCTGGATTACAATACATACGCACCTAGCCCGCCTCTGGTGGGTTCGAGATGGACTTTGCTGATGCTGGAGAAAGTTGGTGCTTACTCTAGGTATGCAGTTGGGACAACATTGACCCGCCTTCTCTGCATGAGGTGATGATGAAGCTTCTCCGGAATGCAGAGGATGCCTGGAGCATGCCGACTCGGACCTCCTCTTGAAACAGCACTGCCTCGACTCTCTGTCCCGCGTCTCATCTTAATGTGCCCGTCGACACGCCGGAGAGTAGTGTAGATTATCCTCGGAGGCGTCATGGCCGGATAAGTGGTCTGCATGCTTCAGAGCTTTCGTCGTCGACGATTTCGTGAGAGAGTCTTACGAAGTCTTGAATCGGAACTGCGCTGCGGGATGTTGAAAAAACCGAGCAATGCCTCCTCTCCAGCCGAACCGCAGCGACTCGTCGAGAATTGCCGTTCTAGTCTTATCCAACACACTCCATTCCGCCTTCTCCTTCCCCCCCCCCACCCTCATATATCGATTGACACCACCACATCAACCCTCACCTATTTATCGAGCACCCCAAGATTCACCTTCATACATGTCCCGGCGTGGCCGCGCTCGATGGGACGAGCGTTGATACTAGCTCAGACTGGTTCAGAAAAGGGCTACTCCCTCAAAGGTTCAGTATACTACATTCTACATCCATTGGACAGATCCCCAATCAATCACGTTGTTGTGTTTGCTCGCTTTAGAGTTCAAGTGAAGATGAAGGGACAGGCTCCGACTAAGCCAGGGAGCTTCCGTAGTCAGCATCAATTTCCCGGCTTCTGGATCTGTCACTTCAGCAAAACCTGCACCGTGCTCCGCAAATTTTCCCTGATGCCGCCCGCAGTGCATTCCCGTCATAATCTCCGCCTTGAGAAATGGCATGGACCCCAATGTGTCCACAACAGTCCGGCATAGATGATGTCAGAAGGAATGTCAAGGCAACGGGTATTCCTACTCCTACTTTATCATTTATATGCGGACACTGAAAAGACAACCAAGAGTACGGAGGCCGGGATTGATTCCTGAATGGGTTGAATGTTCCAGGAGTGCACCCAAGATTTCAGGCGTGTCAAGCTAGGAACGCCCCGTCACCATTAGCCCGTTCGGTGGTTGATAGGGCACTCGGCTGACAGAAAAAGCTGCCCGGTTGTCAGCCGCATGTGGGGGGAGAGCGGGTAGACTATTCCTGCCTACCGACGAGGCTGCGAGAAGAGGTTTTTGGGGTGTGGGAGTCAGGATTGGGAAGAGCAATTGGTTTTCCGATCTCTGCTGAGAACGCTTGATTGTGTTTTCATGTTTTCTCCACAAGTAACTATCCCTCTAGCTGGTCGTCTTCGTGGTCAATACCAATTAAACTACCTACCAAAGGAATTACGGGTTAGATGCCCCTATGGACCTTCGGACCGCACCGTGGGCGATCCCGCACCCGAGAGCGACACCGAAAGCCGGCTGGCGGCTCCACTTCATGACCACATTGAAGCAACAGCGCCACAATTCCAATATCGACCGCTCGAGAGCCACGACTCGATCCGAATACTGACTCTGTCACCAGGACGGCCCAACGACCCGTTGCGAGGCACACTAGAAGTCGTCCGTATCGACTCCGCAGGAGTCTACGAGCCGATCTCGTACGCCTGGGCTGAGCCCGGCCCACCGAACTGCAGATACGAGATTTTCCTGAGCGACGGCGACCAGGAGCGATGTCTACAGCTACGAGGCGGAAACCTGTTTGCAGCGCTGCGGCGCTTCCGTTCGCAGGATACACAGCGACGCCTCTGGGCGGACCAGATCTGTATCAATCAAGATGATCTGGGGGAACGGAATCAGCAGGTGCAGTTTATGAACAGAATCAATGCGAATGCCAGTCGGGTGCTCATCTGGCTTGGTCTGGATGACGAGGATGAAGCCGAGTCTGCGTTCGGGCTGATCTACCAGGTCGACGGGAAGCTTTGTGATGAGGCCGAGGAGAAGAAGTTCCGCCATCAATATACCCAGGATCTTGACGTGCAGTCGAGCAGGGAATGGAGGCCTCTAGATGGCTTGACTAAGCGCTCCCTGGTGAGTGACCTCTGAAGAGCAATGATCTCAATCTTTTCTGACAGATTTCTGGTTCAAACGCTGTTGGGTCGTTCAAGAGGTTGGAATGGGTGCACCGGCGACAATGTTCTGGGGAAACACGAAGATTGACTGGGGAGTTGTGCACAGATTTTGCGATAAACTCAAGGACTATTGGCATTTTCGTATGAAGTTCAACATCCGCACCTCAAATATCAAATATCTCTTTCAGCGCTTCGTCGAGGCGAATGAAAAAAGTTATCACGCAAACCGTTTTAACTTCTTGTACGAGCTCCACCGTGCTCGTGAGCTCCAGCCAACAGATCCCCGCGACCACATCTTCGCTTTCCTCGGCCATTACTCACTTCGTTCAAAGTATCATCCAAACAGAGAGCTGGCTGTGTTTGAGGCGGACTATAACAAAAGTCTGCCGCAGGTTTATATTGACTTTGCTAAGCGCGCATTGAGAGGCGGTCAAGGTGACTCGGCTTTGATAGCTTTGGCAGTCGTACAGCACGGTTCTTTGCCTTCCCACCGTGCGACTGAGAATAATACAGGCCCTGAGAGAAGCCTATCGATCCAGAGCAAATTACCGTCTTGGGTAGCTGACTGGACGATTTACAAAGGCTTTATCCTCGCCGAGCCAATCAGCCCACATAAGGCTCATGGAACTTCAAGGCCGAAAATGGAAATTGATGATGACAAATTAATCCTGCGGATTCATGGCGTGCAAGTTGATACTTTAGAAGATTGCTCTAGGGTGTTAAGAGACCGTGAATTTCATGATACAAGAGAGCACCGGGGTACTGAGTCATCTGTTGAGTACCTCTGGCGGAAAATATGCCAGAAGAAGGATTTCAACCTCGAAGATAAATATCCTAACGGCCACACAGCTTTTTTCGCCTTTTCTCAAACCCTTAGCAATGGCTGCGTCCAAATATCTGGCGAGAGGGTTCCCAGTATCATGATATTAACGGATTCAGATGGTTGGAACAGGCAGCGTTGTACCTCTCCAGGTCCATAAGAGCATCAGGCGCCATTGCTCCCGGCCTTCTTGAGCTGGGCGAGAAGGCAGACCGCAAGGGCGGGAAAGAGGAGTGGAGTCGCTCAGTTAATGCAGCATCAAAGGGCAGAAGGTTTGCAAGAACGAAGAAAGGTCTGTATGTCCTAGGTCCGGCAGCGATGGAGAGGGGCGATGTTGTGTGCGTTCTCTTTGGTGGCAAAGTGCCTTTCTGCCTGCGACGCATGGGGTCCCGTCATATGCTTGTCGGCGAATGCTATGCCCACGGGTTGATGAAGGGAGAGGCCATGACCATGATGGCTAAGGACGAGCTGGTAGAGAAGGTCTTTGAGCTTGTGTGATCCGGAGAATCTGGGCGATGGCATGGCTTACCTTACCCCGAAAGCAGTTCGATTGGCTGAATGAGAAAGATGAGGATATGTGGACTGTTGGACTTTGTGATTGGTAGTATTCTGGCCATTGGCCGTTGTTCCTGGCCCTTGCTCTCACTTGTGTTCAAGGTGATCGAAAGCTTGAAGTATGGTAGCCACAAGCTCCAGTGTTGTAAAATCCAATTCGATATTCGCCACCTTCTTCGCCATCACCTCTGCAAGGCTGGCCCATACGAATCGCTGGTGCTTGGTGGGGTCCAGCCTTGCCATTAACCGCCCCTCAGGAGGTGTTTTGGCCTGCACCGCAAAACTAAATTTCCATATTTTCGCCCCAGATCGACTGGTGAAGAAGTGCGGATCCCCGACAGGCCCACTGATATGGTTTGCCTGAAGACCGGACTCTTCCCAGAGCTCGCGCGCCACAGCGTGAAGAATGCTTTCGTCCTCGTCGTCACAGCCGCCGCCCGGAAATTCCCATTGATTATGCATGCTGTCATTGGCAGATCGTTGGAGGAGAAGGATGCGGGGCGTATTCGGATCTTCAACGTCAAACACAAGAGCACCTGTCACAATGCGCATCCCTGCTGTATCAGAATGAGGGGTCACGTAATTTGGTGGTTCGCCGTAAAATTGGAGGCTGACGATAAAAACGTGAAGTCAAAAGTTGAACTTCGGGCCATTCTTGCCTCTAGAACCGCGCCCGAAGAACAGATTTCACCTCAGGTCAACACTTCAGTTTCTCTCATTGATCGGCCTAGTAAGAAGCATTTTCTTGTATAGCTGAACTTGCACGTTGGTAAAAATTCCTTCATGCTGAAGTACTAGGCTGTAGCCTGCCGGGGAGGACGCTTTGAATGGGGCAGAAGTACGTCTTGGCATTGGCAAAAATGGGCAGGTGGGGGCCGCGGTCGAGGTGATCTACAACCCACATGATTGTCCTGTATGGCTACGTATCCAGTCACAGCCTGGCCCAAAGCACTCCTGGTTCTCTCTGTTGTTCAACAGGTCAGCTTGTTAGTTTGACAGGGGTTTGCACGGACTGTGTCTTAAACTGCAACAAATGTATCTCCGGCCTCTAGATGCAGGCCTTCCACGGCGGTGAACAGATGAATTTATTCTTAGTGTTGGTCTACTTGTGCTTCGAAAGCTTGCTTGCTTGCTGTTCACACCTTTCTCAATAGTCTTTGCTCTCATATTCTCTACCACCGACCTGTTGCTCAGGATCTCGAGCGACCGCACAAACTTGGAACCCTCTGCCGCGGCTTGCTAGAAAGCCGAGTCACTTGCACGATCAATGGCTGATCCGGATTGCCCGTCAGACATTCCGGAATCAATCACAAAGTCAACAACTAGCGAAGGTCAATGGTGTGACAAGGTAATAGCCTTCCGCCAGGATGTCAAGACACGAAAAGGAACGACGAGAAACTGATCGAGGTATTGAATCGTCATCTCTCGACAGGAGATGATCTTGATGCCCAACCGAATGATGCTTGTGAGAATTGGCATAAAGTTCAGAAGGACGTTGTCAAAGACTACGGCACGCATCAACAGGTATTCGAGAAGCTGACAGAAAAAGTGAAAGAGGATTGCGAATGAATACTCAAAGACACACACATTCTTCATCAACCAGTGTCCAGTCGAACCAAAGACCTTTTCAGCCTGAAGAACAAGGTCAGAAAGCAGAAACCAGGTCCAGCGACGAGACCAAGCTACGAAGAATCAACGGCTAAGCTCCATTAACGAATAGGAGATCTTGCCGCAATCCGCATCTTGGTCTATTTTCCTGACGATATTCCCCGAGCTGTAGAGGCCATCAAGAGCTCCGAGATATTTGAAATCCCGGAAGCAGTTGTCAGTTTCTCTCGGACCCGTTTTGATCAAAGAGCGAGGGATATAGCCCAACATAAGAAGGGCGTATCTCCCAACTACACGGATGGGCCCTGTGAGGAACGCTTGAGCTCAGCAAATGATATCATCCAACGCTGGAAGAACTCCAGGTATCAAGCAGTGCATCTTTACGTAAGAGTCAGGACGCGAAGTACGATGGAGAACGCTATCGCAGATCAACAAGAAGTGGAGAGAGAAAAGGGGGCCGGTCCGGCGATAGTGGGTGAAGCTGGTGAGTTTTCCTGAATCTAGCATTTCCCACAAGCTCATTATTCAAAACAGGTGACAAAAGGCAAATCTCATCAGACCCAACACCGGGAGTGGACGGCGAAGAGTCAAGATCGAAGACTTCCTCGTGTCCGGCTGTTCGTTCGGCCGATTTTGTGCACCCAGATTGTCAAAAGCTAGAGATTCAAACCGCCACAGTCGTCATGAATGCATGGGACTCAGGTTGGACACGACATCATCTACAAAAATCCTTATGGGATACAAATCACAATACCACGCTCAGGATGCTCGACGCTATCAACGGATTATCCATCAACAGCGAAATACTGCTTAAGGAGCTTCAAAAGACGCTAAAAGTGGAGAAGGAGGCGAAGGAGTTTTACAAAAAGAGTTCGACAAATCAGGCTTCATTTCATTCTTGCAGAAGAAATACGCCAACAGTAACGAGGATTAAAAATCCAATCCGCGTTGAGTGAGGGTCCTCTTTGAGATCACTCGTCGTTTTACATGAATTTTGTTCTGACCTCAATACCCCGGCCGAAGTACGAAATTTTGTCAAATTGCACAATGTCTTGGAGGTTTATCTAGACCAATGGGAGAAACAGGATATTACTGTCGCCATTCTGAAAGAAGTCACCCATCGCTGAGTCAAAGAATGTCAACCCGAAGATTGTCAACCTGAACCCCGATTTCTCCAATGTCCTCGCTCTATTGGTGAGGGCGTCATAATGTGGTACCCTTCTGCATTTAGCATGCTGGTCGCTGCCAACGCTTTCAGTATTATGGTAGCGATGGGAGGACAGGCTGCAATTGATTGGTTCACGACGCGATTCAGCCAGAATCTTGCAGACCTGAAGCGCATCAACGCTATCACACTACATCTGGACGTGCCTCTCGGACCGGAAATGCGGCAGCCACTTTTGACATTTACCAATAATTTCCTCAGAACTTCGTCCTACGAGACACATAAAATTGCGGTTGCGCTCGCGAGGCTTGGGTGTGTTATCACCCTTTCTGATGAGCTGGAGTCGCTCCGTAAGAAGCCTTTTAACGAACCGATATTCTATGGACCTTGAGCGCGTGGCTCCCAACGCTTACATTATTCTGATCTTGAGGAACTAGATGGGGTGCAGTCGGTATACATGGTCGTCACGAGCGGTATTGCTCGTAGTAGGGATCACTAATTGAGAGAGCCACTTCCCATGGAAAAAGGCGTTCGAGAGGCAGATAGGCCTCATCATTCTCTAATCACAATCAACCCAAACAATGGTGGAAACCATCGGTATCCCAAAAATTCGTGTAGGGCCACTGGTCTTCCAAATCACCAGCCAAATGATGGCGATTCTAGTGGGCTTCAGTCAAGAATAAAGACAGCACTAGCATAGGTCAGCTTCAATGAGCTACGGCGTAGGCTGCATCCCATCGAACTTGCTTGGGCAAGGCCAATCCATCAATTAAACCCCAAAGACCTGGAGGATCCTCGCATTAAATTCTGTCAACCTGCTATGCAGAGTGCGTAGAAAAGCAAGTTGATTGATAGCTACAGGGGTAGAGAGCGTAGATCTATGTACTAATAATATATAAAGATAAATTTAAAAAAATATAAAAGAAAGTATAATTTATATATTAAAAAATATATTTATATTATTATTTTTAATATATATTTATATTTGTTAAGAATACATGCTAATTAGCAGACTATCCCTTGTGAGCCCGAATAGACCCTTATAAGTGTCTCCTTCCTTGCTGAGTTTAGCGTTAAAAGGTACCTGCGTTTAGCGGTGAGGTTATTTCTGCAGCCTTGGCATTAGGAACATCAAAATTATGGAAGAGTGCTGCAGCCTTGGCGTTAAGAACATCAA
>NW_006916172.1:203645-214789 GCF_000464535.1 Endocarpon pusillum Z07020
TTGCCTTCTATAGCTTCTTCGTGACTCTCCGCTATCTCTATAGCACCCCCATACCCTGTTGCACAACTTCCGCGTAATAATTGGTGGACACGCCAGTGAACGCTTAATTGCGGGCGCCACAAGCTACTCTGCCACCCTCGAATTCGTTATAGGCCTTCCTTCGAATTCCAAAACCCCCCGAGCCTGTTGGGTATCCCTGCAAGCTCACTAATAACCTGCTAGGCCTGTTCTTCGCCTCAAGCAGCTCCGACTTCAACCCTGTCAACGTTCTGCACAGCGCTGAACGCTACCTGCAGAATCCCTGTCGACTACCCTGCCTAGCAGCGAGCTAGCTGCGCCCTGCAGAAGTATCCCTATCTCGAATCCCTTTCAAGCCCTCCTTAAGCAACTTAATAATTCTACAACATACCTACACGCAAGATAAGACTCGCTTAGCATCCAGAAGTCGTAGAAATCCTTGAAACGAGCTAGTCCGGTTTATCCTTACTAGTTGTTTGTTAGGTAGCGCAAAATAAGTCCTACAGAGCGCTAAGTATATGGTCCGACCTCCTCCTGCCTGCGACCCTCTTACTGGTGAGCGCATACCAAGAAATAAGCGCGAAATTAAGGAAGTAGATAAAGAGGAAGTGGAAGAAAGCAATACTATACCCTCTCTAATTATGGATCACTAATCCTTTGTCAACGCGTTAGATCACGTAGCTGCTATAAATAAAGAAGCAATACAGAAGATAATTAAGGAGATGTAATAAGCGCTACAAAAGAGAACATCTGCTTTAAAGCCTTCTGAAGTATATCTATTCAAGCCTACTAGTTATTAAGACAAGAAGTCAACTTGATACTTTATAAAACATATCTGTAATGCCTAAAAGATTTACAAAGATAATAAGGCCAAGTTGGCACTAGTATTATTCTGTTATTTAGATAATAAGATAACTTATTCCTAGTACTCTGTACTTTTAAATATAGATAAGGACCTTTTAATAGCGTCTCCTTTATACTAGATTTTAGTGCTTAAGCGCGACTTTATAAGCACTAACGCAGAGTTATAGTTAGTTATAAATAAAGAATACTTTTAATAGAATTAAAACCGCTTACTAGCTAAGTATGTAGATAAAAAGATTAGTATGCTATATATAATAAGTATAATGTTAGAAGAAGACTTAGTTATAAGAGCCTATAAAGGCTTTGAGGCCGCTTCTAAGCTATAAGCTACTCTAGCGAACTATAATTGCTCCTTATTAAAGATGTTCTGCGCGTATCTTTAACAGATCTAGAGTATTTATCAGAAACTCTATAAACAAAAGATATCTAAAGTGAAAGAGAATTAGTATAGCTTATAGTCTTTGCCTGTTTATCCTGTTTCCAAGCCTAGCTAATATACTAAGAAGACTTATAAAAAGACTTATAAGAAGTCTAAGGGCAGTAATAACGCTAAGTACTGCAGGAATGCTCTTGCTAAACGCGCAGATAATTATTTTAATACTGATCCTTTATATCCTTATTAAAAATGTATAGCTAAAGGCTAAAAGACTAATTATTAGATGATTAATTGCCCTTTCTGAGATGAGAAGAAGGCTTTCGCTAGCAAATAAGAATATTTCTCTGACGAAGAGATAAATAAGACTTATTAGCGTTAGCAGCGTGCCTATATAGTAATATAAGCTATCCTTAACGAATTAAGCAAGGAAGATATCAGTACTAATAAGGATAAGGTGATAGCGAACTTTAGTATTACTTGCTGAAAATGCTAGAAGGCATTTCTATTAAATAATTAATTGTATAGCCACCTCTAGTCTTTTAATACTTATACTATTAAAGGAACCCTATTAGTAATTAATCTTATAGCTAAACTATAAAGCAAATAGCCAGAAGACATAGCTAATTATATAGAGACCTGTGTTAAGGCATATATAAGCACTAAGAATAACGCTCTATAGCCCTTTATAGCTATTATTAACTCTGGTTTTAGATATTTAGCGATTAATTACAAGCTACTTAACAATATGCCTTATACTATTAAGGCTATTAAATAGCTAGTCATCTGAGGCATTAGAGAAAGGAAGAAAGTTTCTAAGCTGATAAAATTTATTTTCTATCTTTAAAGCAATCAAGGAGTCTTCTTAAAGCTTGAGATAAAAGCACTTATTTTCAAAGACTTAAGTATTAGCTTGCTGATTAGTACTAATTATATTAAGGCCTGGAATCTCGTTCTAGACATTCCTTACTAATTAGCTACTTTCTATTAATCTGGCAAGGTCAGAAAGTCTATTGCTGTAGTTAATCTGTAAGTAACTTAAGAACTAATAGCTAATTTCGTTGTTTGTATAGGCAAAGATTATATTATTCCTGCTAATTCTGTAGATTAAGTTGCTCTTCAAATAAATTACTTTGGCAAGGCAGACTTGTTATTTATATCTAAACTCTCTGGATACTAGATGAAGTTGTTTTTACTGCTTAGAATACAGTTATGTACTCGAATTAGGATGCTGTGCCTTATCAGATTAAGCGTGGCATAATACTTAATATAACAGAGTTAATCTGCACAGGCTATTTCGCATACGTAGCGTAGGCAACTAAAGTATTAAATAGCTTTCTAGGTCAAGAGTCACTAAACTACGTAGGCAGTTCAAAGACCTCTGCTAAGAAGGTTAAGGATACTAATTTGGATTAGCTTAAAGAAACATATTAGCCTAAGTATTAATATAAGCTTCCTAAGGGCATAGTAGTCCTTAACTCCTTTATATCTACCTACTAAGAGGTATATATCAACGAAAAACTGCCCCTAGACTAGTAGAAGCAGCTCTGAAGCTAGCAAAGCGTTTCGCAATTATTTTTAACAATATTCTTAATATAGCATATTAATCAGAAGAGGAGTGACTATAAATTAAGGTCGCCCCTGAATTAGAACGAAATCTTAAGCCTTAACTCTCTTATTATAACGCTTTGTATATAAAGTAGGCAATTAATAATATATTTAATAAGAATATCCAACTTGGTTAGATGGCACTAGCAAAGTATTTATCTTACTCCTTACTAATATTTGTAATATATAAGTACACTTTAAAAGGAGCTATTAAAAAGGCAAGACCTATAATAGATCTATAGTCTCTTAATAATATAGCAGAGTCAGATACATACCCCCTGCCTTTTTAGGAGGATATCCTTGCTGTAATAGCCCTAGCTACTTATATCTCTTTTATAAACTTTATATTTAGCTTTTATTAGTACTTTATATATCCTGATAATCAGTACTAAACTATAACAGCATTGTATTAAGGCCTAGAGCTATTCTGTGTGGCGCTAATAAGTTTCAAAAATTCTCTTGCTTATAATTAATAAATATTCGAACGCCTACTTGCCGGATTATTATAAAAGATTATTAATATCTATATTAATAACGTTAATATTTTTACTAAAGAGCTATTCAGCTAACACTTGTAGGATTTAGATGCTATATTTTAATGATTCGCTAATGCTGGTTATACTTTCAAAGTTATAAAGACTTATCTTAGCTTTTAAGAGCTTATAGCGCTTGAAAAACTTGTTAACTAACTTAGATATTTAATCACAGAAGAGAAGCTAGCGGCTATAGCTAAGTAGGATATCCTTAGGAATAGTTATAACTTTGAACGCTTTATAAGCTTTATAGGCTAGCATTGTTAGCAAGTTCCTTATTTTGCATAACACTCTAAGACTCTATAATAGCTTAAAACAATCGTCTTTTAAGGCTCTTAAAGAGAGAAGAGATCTCTGCTAGAAAAGCTACAAAAGAGAAAAAGCTATAGAACGTAAGTATTTAAAGAACTTTAAGAGAATAAGCATACTACTACGTTTGAGGACCTTAAAAACGCGTTTACTGAATCAGCAGATATCCTACGCTATTTTAATCCTATAAAGACTCTGTACATGTTCTTTAACGTATTAAAAGAGCTTAGTTTTAATGTCGCTATATACTAACTTGAAAGTACAGAAGCTAAAGACCTTCTTAAGCCCTTTAGAATGATGCTAAGGCCTATCATTTTTCTTTCTAAGTGCTTAACGCCTGCTAAGCACAACTACTAGCTAATAGATCTAGAGCTATCTGGACTTGTTTGGGCAGTTAAGCATTTACAGATCTATATTAAACAGACGAAGGCCGTTATCTATACTGACTATTGCGCAAATCCTATTATCCTAGCAGCAAGATTATTACGTACGTAATCTCTTCTCAAGATGAATACTTGCTAGCAAGGATAAGCTGTGTTTCTAAGTTAGTATTAGGATAATATAACTATTATTTATAAAGAAGGTCGAGACATAGTTATGCTAAATGCCTTATCTAGACTCTCTGTCATGTTGTATAGCTAGCGCCAACCTAAGGAAGAAAAGCAAGCCTTTCTCAGCATAGTTCTACTAGAGCTAAAGGACGCAAAACTTGCTTGACTTTGTAAAGAAGTTAAGGAGGAGTTTAGCAAGATACTTAAGCAGCTCTAGGCTATGCTCTTACCTGCTCCTAATCTCTAGCAACTGCCAGATAGGCCTTACGCTTTGTTCTATTAAGAAGAGTAGCTCTGACTTAATCTAAATTAATGCTTAACAAGCTAAGCTACATTTTGTTATTTCTTAAAGCTTCAGGAAGGCTATACTAGAGGCTGCGTATAATAATTAGCTATATAACGGCTATATAAGACTGTGCAAAGTACTTACTAGTCTATAGTAGCCTAAAATAAGTAAGGAGATTCTAGAGTACGTATATTACTATATAGGCTGCGGAATAAATAAGCTACGCTATATAGACTTTATATTGCTATTAAAGTCACTCCTAGCGCTTCCTCGACCTTTCTATTTCTTAATAATAGATTTCATTACCGATTTACCCCTTAAGGATGAGTATAATATAATACTTGTTGTTATTAATTGATTCTTAAAGCGAGTAGCCTTTAAAACAAGGAAAAAGGCGCAGACAGCTAAGGAATAAGCTAAATGTCTCTAGGATAACATTTTCTGCAGAAGAGGCTATAGCGCTTACCTAATACTATTATTACTAATTAAGACGCTTGATTTATAGCTGCGTTATAAAAGAGAGTATTCGAATTAGCTAACACTTAACTAATTTATATTATAGTATATTACTCTTTGGCAGATAGCTAATTAGAACGTGTGAATCAGGAGCTAGAAATTGCGCTGCATTTTTATGTTAACACTACCTAGGCTAATTAGAAGGAATTCTTATCTACTATTAAGTTCTATTTTAATAGCAATTACTCCTTTGTAGTCACCTAGACTTTGTTTTAGGTTATCTATAGCTTTACTCCTAACACTTAGCTAACACTGTTGACACTAGAGGCGCTAGAGCAGCTAGTATAAGAACGTGAGACTGCTAGAGATATAGCTGCAGAAGGTCTTTATAATTAGCCGCAGAAGTCATGACGAATAGAGTAATTTAAGACCGTTCTTTCGACTTTAGCTAGGTTAGGCTACGCCTTTCGCCAAAAAGCTACTTACTGCCTTTTATACGCAAATTTGCATTATCTCCACAATATATAAGAGCCTTTCGAATCCTTAAGGCAGTTAGCAAGGGTAATGCGCTATAAATTGACCTGCCTGCGGCCTAGAGAATCCATTAGGTGATCAGCAAGATCCATCTCAACCCTGCTCTGAGCCCTGACGACAATCCCTATCAACGAAACCTCCCCCCTCCGCTAGATCACATTGACGAATAAGGAATAGAGCAATAGAAGGTAGAGAAGATAGTTGGCAAGCTCGTACATAGCGAGGCAATATTATACAAGGTCAGATGGGAGGGATATGAAGCTGAAGATGACACTTAGGAGGATCCAACAGCGCTGGAGCAGGCGCAGGAGGCAGTCAGAGCATACAAAGAGGCCCTAGGGCACTCTGGGCTGCGCGGCCGTTGACAAGCTGACGGATCGACTTTCTACAGAGAACCTAGAGGGCGGCTACAACACTAAGCCGGATTAGGGAGGAGTGTTAGCGCTTACAGATGCTGTTTCCGCGTTATTTTCTGTGCGTTTCTATACGTACCTGTTTCTTTTTCTATGATCATAAGGCTATAGCCTTTTTCTGCTGCCAGCAACTGTTATGATATAACTTGCGCAATGGCCTAGAGGGGGCATTAGGGCTAAGGGCTAGGGCAGGCTTAGCGCTCTATACGTTATATCTCTATCCTCGCCTCTATAGCACTTAGAGAGTTCAGCCATCTTGATATACACCCACTTGACATAGTTATACAGTTGCCTTTTATAGCTTCTTCGTGACTTTCCGCTATCTCTATAGCACCCTTATACCCTGTTGCACGACTTCCGCGTAACAACCCGCGTTTAGCGATAAGGTTATTTCTGTAGTCTTAGCATTAGAAACATCAAAATTATGGAAGAGTGCTGCAGCCTTAGCGTTAAGAACATCAAAATTTGGTAAGATCCAGCTGCAGCCTTAGTGTTAAGAACATCAAAAGTAAATTATAAGAGTAAAACTTGATTTAGCTGCATTAAGCTAATTAATAGAGCTATAAATCTATAAATAGTATTATTTAGTAGCTCCGAAAAAGCTCTATATAAATATATCTCTTATATTTTAGTAACATAAGTATTTAGCTTAAAACAAAAACAGTAATAAAATATTACTAATTTATAAGATTTATTTTATAAATAATTATATTTTTTCTAAATAACGTGGTTTATAATCGTCCCGCGCATATAATCGTCCTGCGCACCTTTCTCTTACATCACAACCTTCTGACCATCGTACGCAGCCACAACACTAGAAAATCATTCATTCTCTATGTCACTATCTTCCTCAGATGTCTCTTCAACCTCCTGACAGGTTCGTACATTATGGTTAGGCTTGCCGCATCTTCCACATCGCTGTAAGCCTGACGACTCAGCCTGCACAACACCTCCTTCCACTGACCTTCCACTTGATCGCTGTTGTACAGTCGCTCTCTGCTTAATTAAACTACCTGCATCCTCTACAGTAAGTGCACCTCCAGCTCGTACACGTGTCTTTTTAGCCCTCCGACGCTTTGCAAGGGCCTGATTAGCCTTGCGAAGCGTACGGACCTCCTCATGCAAAAGGGTCATTTGATGAGCAATCAGCTCTGTACCCTTCGCCAATTGCTTGACAGCCGAAAAAACACTACTTGGAGGCTGCAGCCTTAGCGTTAAGAACATCAAAATTTGGTAAGATCCAGCTGCAGCCTTAGTGTTAAGAACATCAAAAGTAAATTATAAGAGTAAAACTTGATTTAGCTGCATTAAGCTAATTAATAGAGCTATAAATCTATAAATAGTATTATTTAGTAGCTCCGAAAAAGCTCTATATAAATATATCTTTTATATTTTAGTAACATAAGTATCTAGCCTAAAGCAAAAACAGTAATAAAATATTACTAATTTATAAGATTTATTTTATAAATAATTATATTTTTTCTAAATATATAGTTTTATAAATAATATGTTAAATAGAATTAGAAATAAGTATTTAGAAAACCCTAAAATAAGAAGAATAACTAAACTAATTATATATATATATTGTTTTATTTAATGTCTGTTTAGTCCTTATTTATAGGGCTATATAGACAGCTACCTAGCAAGAGAAAAGCCTAATAAGGAAAACTTAAGACTTACTAGACTAGGTAAGCACGGCTATCACAGCAGGGGTCTGAGATTACCCTGCGAGGCGCCTTCGCCTTACCTACATTTCGCCTGCGTACCTATTGCCCCCTCCTGTATAGTCACTCTTTCAATCATATACCGAATATCTTAGAGGGTCTCAACCTCTGCTGTTACTACTCCTCTGATGCATTGAACACTCTGTACCCTCCTAGCTCCTCCTCTGCTATCTCTTTTGCGGTGCGAAATTGTTCTAGGATCCTTGTGCGGATAAACTAGTGAGCCGCATGCTTTGCGCATGCAGGTTTGCTCTGTTCCGTAGGCAGCTAGCATGCCTACTCTGTTATATCTTGGGCAGTGTAGCAGGATATGGTGAACTGTTTGCGTATACCAGCCGCAGGCGCAGGCAGGGTTAGTATCTGGTACTTAGATAGCTGCTAACCATGCGTTCAGGCCTATGACCTCTGTCCGCATTAAGAATAGTGCCGTTGCCTCTGCCTTTGTTAACCCTGCGTATAACATACGAGTGTCCTGCTCCCAGGGAGTAGACCAGATTATTGCTTGTGGCTAGCCTCTCCTTCTCTATAATATGGCTGCTCACCTCTTCTTGTGTATAATAGTTTAAAGATTATGATTTAGAAGACTTACCCTATTTAGTAAGTAAGTTCCTTTCGTCAGGTGGTCTTCTTGGCCTAGGTGGTCGAGGGTCCTGGCCTCTGCCCTGCGGTGTTCAGCAAGCCTGCGTTGCGCATGCAGTTTGCCTACAGCGCTACCCCTCTGCTATCTACTCACGTATTTAAACTAAACTAATTAATAAGTTATAAAAAAGTTACTTAGATTAGTTATTTTTATTTAAATTTTATTTACTTATAAGTAGCTTATTAATAATGTTAGAAAGCTAAGAATAACATTATTTAATACCGCTAAAAATTCTTAATAAGAATAAATAAGATTTAATTTAATATTACTAATAATTAATGTTAAAAAATCAAAGAAATAAGATATCTTTTATATTTATTTAACTTTTCTTTTAGAATTAATTCTATCTTATATCTTTTAACTTTAAAAAAGTTTTAGAGAGTATTTCTTAATTTTCTCTTTTAGAATTCTATTTATAAAAGTTTTAGAGAGTATTTCTTAATTTTCTCTTTTAGAATTCTATTTATGTTACAAACCCTATCGCTGCATGCCAAGACTCCTATTCGAAACATCTCAGAGCTACCGCGCCGTTGACCTCAGACCTAGCTCCCTGCCGTTATCCTAGTCTTTACTGACCACAGGTACCTGCAGCTAACTTCCTCTGGCCATGACAGGATAGAGGTTATGGTCTTATATATAGAGCGTTGCTTTCTCACTTCTGTTCTCTTTCCTCACGCTTCGTCTTGTATATTAGGCCTAATTATAGCTCTCCTAACAATTTATGCGCCTGACTCTAGCAGTTTCCTTCTTTACAGACGTGTTTTTGGCATTCCTTACAATACTAAATAGTCTGTTTCCCTCTTTTTTTTTGTTTTTTTGGTCTTTTTATCTCTATATTCTGATTCAAATTAAATCGAAATTCAGAAATAGAGAAGTCTCCTAATCTTAAATCCTGTTTTTTTGAGGGTTTTCTTTCTTTTTTTTGACAAAATACATAATACCCTTTTTTAGATGTCTTTAAATAAGTATGATACTCAAATAAAGACTCTGTTAGTTTTGGCGAGTTTTTTTGCTGATTAATAGAGTTTTCGACTTTATTAATAGTATTTATAGAGGGTTTTAGAGAGGGTTTTAGTCTAGATTGATAAGGCTAAGGTTGATATTCTGGATAGGGTTTTTCAGTAATTTTCTGAGCGAAATCCTCTAAATTCACACAAAATAGAAGATTAATAAGATCTTCTATATAGTTTTGATGCTGATTTGTGTCTCAATTGCCAGTTTGAGTCGTTTTAGAGCCATTAATAGCTAAATAAAGCTTATAGCTATTTATAACAGCTAAATTAAGGCACTAGAAAACTCCTGAAAGGAATTCCTTGAGATTTTGACGAAAATGAGTAATAAAGGCGGCTCTAAGCTGATTTACTTGATTTACTCTCCCTATATAATGATTATAATAATTAATAAATAAGGGGATAGAAAGAATTTTAGTTAATTAGTCTCTAAAGGGTTTTCAAGTAATTATTGAATTTAAGGCTAATTTTCAGGGTCTTTTTTACTTGTGTTCAATTAATTCGGGTAAAGAAAATCCGCTAGTTATTCCTATTCAAAAATTAGTTTAATAGCTTAGAAATTAGGCAAGATATTAAAAAAAAAAGAAATAAAAAAAAGAAAACTTACTTATAATTATATTTGAATCCTGTTATAACTAATAAGTTATCCTATAAATGATAGTAGCTTCTAAATAGCCCTATTCTAATGCTTTATTAGTAATTTTAAGCATTAAAAGGCGAAGAGGGTAGCCAGCAACTAATTTTTGAACAATTCTAATAATAGTAATTTTACGCTCTTTTAATGCTTATACAGATTTCTAAGAAGTAAATAAATTATCCAAAAAAAGATGAAAATTTAGCTTTTTCTGCTTAATAAATAGAGCTAAATATAAAACCAAACAAACAACAACTGACTACGTAGGGTTCAAAAGAGTAGTTTTTATAAAATTTAGAAGCTTAAAAGCTAATAATAAGCAGATTTTTGATAAAGAATAGACATAATTAGTAGTAGTAATAAATTCTATTAACTTAATCTAGACTAAAAAGCCTATATAAGTCTGCTTATCAACCTTTTCTCGCTACTTATATAGTCCTCCCTTCTTCATTTCTCTCCTTCCCCCTTCTTCTTCCTCTGTTCTGTCCTCTTCCTCCATTCTGTCCTCTTCCTCTTTCTGATTTCCGCTTGACCTTTGTAGACGCTGTTCTACGTCTTAGTCAACGGCCCTTCTGAACTGGTCTAGGATCTTCGTACGCTGGATCATCCTAATGGCTGCCTTTAACCCCTTCTTAGAGGTCAGGATTTCCTTGATGTCGGTCATACAGAGGGGGTGTATAAGCTCTTCCCTCTTTATAGACTACTTAGGGCAGTTTAATAAAACGTGTTCTACTGTCATGCTTTCTTCTCTTGAGCAGTTATAATTTAGACTTAAGATGTTAAGAACTTTTATTTTATATAGGAAGGCGTTAAAGCCTATTTTGTCTGTATAAAGTTATATTAGTAAAGCGCTTTTATATTTCTTAAGACTTATATACGCCTTTATTATATATTTTATTAGGTATAACTACTAATTTCTTAAATAGACACCCTTTTTGCTAGATTTCTAATAGTTTTTTTATCTTTTATTATAATATAAAGTAAGTCTTTTATATAACTTTAAGAGCCTTTTATTATAGTATTATTTCTAATTCTTTTCTTATAAAGGTAAGGTCTTCTTTGTCTGTTAGATCTTCTAGGGTTTAGATATAAACTAGTTCGCTTAGATATTTATATAATCTATTAGAGAGTTTTGAGAGATTATTATTCTTTTTCTTTTATCTGTTATTTGCCTGCAGATTTATTTATATA
>NW_006916173.1:0-3568 GCF_000464535.1 Endocarpon pusillum Z07020
TAAGAAACTAAATAAATACTTAAGTCTTCTAATATAAAGTTAATCTTCTTAACTTTATATTAATTATTATTTATAGTCTGCTCTTAATAAGCTTATATTAAGTAATTGTTCGTTATTTAGACAGTTAGGATGTAGATTTCTATTTTCTTGTAGTATCTAGTATAAGTATTTATATAAGAGCACTGCGCTATATAACGTTACCTTATATAAGGAAACCAAGCGAAATCTATAGCCATACAGGCAAATTATATCTTATACGCGTTAAGCTTATAACTATAAATTAGAGGATACTAGCTTTTGAAAACTATCTAACTCTTAGGTATCTAACTTATACTTAGACCTAAAGCTGCTTTTATAAGTAGTGAATATAATATCGTTTTATCTAAGAGATAAGATACCTGTTATAGCACAAGAACACGCCAAGCATTAATAGGCACTACAGAGCTGTCTGACACTTTACGAAGGAACTATGATAGACTTGGACAGGACTGGACCCTGAATTATGCACATGGTCAGACCTAGATAACGTAATAATCAGAGGTGATCAGGATAAGTACTTATGAGCAATGATCAGAGGTGATCAGGGTGAGCACTTATAAGTAATAATCAGAGGTGATTAGGATGATTAACTCCGAGCATGAATCTCCTACTCTATATAAGCACGCTTATTTCTTAGATAGTTTTATAGTCTTTGTAGTCAACTTATGTTATTAGCTTATATTTAAGTTAAAGACATCTTAGTATTACTTATTATACTTCTTATTTTACTTAACTAACTCTTTAGACTTAGCTTTTAGTTAAGACTTATTTTAATTAGTTAAGCTCTAATACTTTAATTATTACTCTTAAGAATACTAAGTATAGTTAAACAGATATTATATATATTATCTAAAAATATATATTATATTAGTTACTTTAGGGCTAATAAGTATTACTACTATTAAAGGCTAAGAAAGAAATACATAATTCAAAGTTATACTACTAGACCTATTCTATAAAGATAAAAAGAGACTTTAAGAATTCTTAAACTAATTATAAATTAACTTTTTATTCTATATATAAATAGTGAATACTAATAAAAAGAAGGTCTTGTATATAGCTACCTTTCTTCAAAGAGCTATATATAACTGATTTAAACCTTATTTTAAAGATAAACTTAAAGAGGCAATAAAGGATTAAGAACTAGATACATAATAGATCTTTTATAGTTTTACTAACTTTATAATTAAGATTAAATAAGTATATAAGGATATAAATATAGTTAAGAAAGCTAAAAGAGACTTACTATAAATAAGGCAAAAGGGATCTGTTATAGACTACGCTTTTAGATTTTACTAGATTACCTTATAAGTAAACTAGAAGGACTCTGCCTTATTAGCTATCTTTTACAAAGGGTTAAAAGACTCTATTAAAGATGACTTATCCAAGATTAATTAATCTAGTAAGTTATTACCCTTGATTAAGATAGCAATTAAGATAGATAATTAAAACTATAAAAGATAACTTAAAAGAAGAAAAAAGAACTATATTACTATTCTGATGTAATATCAAGCTAACACATAACGTCTAAAACATAAGGTCTAAGGACATTACCCTGCAGGACAAAACATGCCTATAGACTTAGACGCAACTCGGAAAGAAAAGAAACAAGGGTTACTTAAGAAGAATTAAGACAGTAAAAGCAAGTAAAGAATTTCTAGCGAACTCGTAATAGAGAAACGTAAGAAAGGACTATGTCTATATTACGGAAAACCTGGCTATTATATTAAGGATTATAAAGACGTAAGACAATAATTAAGCATTATAAAAGAGAGTCTAGAGGAAGACTATAAGCCCTAAAGAAAGAACTAGGCAGATAGGAAATCTATAGAAAAGAAAGGCAACCCTAAGGAAATACTACAAAGACAACTAAGGAAAGATATGCTTAAGATGCTATACTATCTGCTATCTTAGACTACTTATTATAATAACTAGTTAAGACTTGTCTTAACTAGTTGAGCCTTAATAATACCTTTATACTTGTCTCTTTCTAGGTTTATATAACATATATAAATAAATAACATTATGTAATAAGGAAAGAGAAATCCTTTAATACAGATAAATTACTAATATTTAGCAAAACCTTATTAAGGCTTAGGGCCTTTTATACAAAAAAGGACTTTATTAATATCTTTAGACCTTTATTAAAGCGCAACTATAAGCAATTATAAGACACAGATATACCTTAGAGTACTTCGCTTTACAGAAATATAGATAGTCTATAAATAAAAGGAACTTAGAACAAGTTATAACGTAAAGTACCTATATAAAGAGCCTTATTAAGGCTAAAGGAACCTTGTTAAGTATATTGCTATAAGCACCTTCTTTAGAAACATAGCAAAACTATTATATAAGAGATAGCAAAGCGGTATAACAGCATCTATTAAGTTATAAGGGATACAAGTTTAGTTAGTAAGTAAGGACATATATATAGTTAGCATATATATATAATATAAATCATTTATAAGATATAATTAGCTTATATAAAGAAGACTTTAATAAGTAACGTAAAACAAAGAATCTTTAAATCTAATATAAAGTATAATATTTAATAATGGCTACTAAGGAGACTATCTAGATAGCCTAAGAGGACAGCAGCGCATATTAGTATACAAAGAGTCTAAAATAGCTATCTTACTTATATTAAGAGCCTGTAATAAGTATGCGTTTTATATATAAGTTAAAGTAATATTACTCTAGCTAGCAATTAATGCTATATGCTTATAAAGTAAACTATAACTAGAGCATAAACAAGGGCCTAGGCTACCTAGACCCTAAAGTATAAGCAGTATATAATACAGGAAAGTATAATAAAGACCTTATACAAGGATATAAACTTTATATTATATTATTTCTATATAAATAATATAATATAGTTATTAGCTCTGTAAACCCTTTGCAGCCTATATATATGACTTAGGCGAAACAGGCATTAGTACTTAATAGCTTTATCTTAGCAGAGGAAGTACTAGCAGTAATTAATAGGCTCTTAAGCAAGAAGGCTACAGAGCCAGATAATATCTTAAATAAGGTCCTTAAGGGAATCGCCTTAAAAATTATAGCTAGACTAATATATAGCATTCGTATAGCCTTTGTATATAGTACGCTTTTAATATAGTATAAGGAATCAACTATAATAGTTCTACGTAAAGAGGGCAAGAAGGACTACTTATTACCTAATAATTATAGGCTAATTGCCCTAAAGAACACACTAGCAAAGATTATTAAGAAGGTCCTTACAACTCACCTAAGTAATATAGCAGAATAATACTCTCTGCTCCCTTAGACTTAGATAAAGGCAAGAAGAGACAAATCTATAGCTTCTGTAATAGGCCTGCTAACCTTATGTATTCAGACTACATAATAGGCATAATCAGAGAGTATAATCTTAATGCTAAGCCTAAACCTCTTAAGGGCCTTTAATAACATTCTTTATAATAAGCTACTAAATATTCTTAAGCAGAAGGGCCTCCTAGATTAGCTTATTTAAATAATTACATACTTTCTATATATAAGGCATATATATATT
>NW_006916174.1:0-2309 GCF_000464535.1 Endocarpon pusillum Z07020
AAGCATAGTCCTTTCTTACGTTTCTCTATTATAAGTTTGCTAGAAATTCTCTATTTACTTTTACTATCTTAATTCTTTTTAAGTGACCCTTATTTCTTTTCTTTCTAAGTTACGTTTAAGTCTATAGATATGTTTTATCCTATAGAGTAATATCCTTAGATCTTATATTTTAGACGTTATATATTAGCTTAATATTATATTAGAATAATAATATAGTTCTTTTTTCCTTTTTTAAATTATCTTTTATAGTTTTGATTATTTATCTTAATTATTATTTTAATTAAGGGTAACAAGTTACTAGGTTAATTAATCTTGGATAAGTCATCTTTAACAGAGTCTTTTAGCCCTTTGTAAAAGACGACTGATAAGGTAGAGTCTTTCTAGTCTACTTGTAAGGCGATCTAGTAGAATCTGGAAGTATAGTCTGTAGCAGATCCCTTCTGCCTTATTTGTAGTAAGTCTCTTTCAGCTTTCTTGACTATGTTTACGTCTTTATATATTTGTTTAATCTTAATTACAAAGTTAGCAAAACTATAAAAGATCTATTATATATCTAGTTCTTAGTCCTTTATTACCTCTTTAAGTTTATCTTTAAAGTAGAGTTTAAACTAGTTATGTATAGCTCCTTAAAGAAAGATAACTATATATAAGATCTTCTTTTTATTAGTATTTACTACTTATATATAGAATAAAAAGTTAATTTATAGTTAGTTCAAAAATTCTCAAAGTCTCTTTTTATTTTTATAGAATAGGTCTAGTTTTAATAATAGCGGTATTTATTAGCCCTAAGATAACAGACATAGTATATATCTTTAGGTAATATATATAGTATTTATTTAACTATACTTAGTATTCTAAAGAGTGGTAATAAAAGTGTTAAGGCTTAACTAGTTAAGATAAGCCTTAAATAGAAGCTAGGTCTAAAGGATTAATTAGGTAAAACAGAAAGTGTAATAAATAATACTAAGATGTCTTCAACTTAAATATAAGCTAATAATATAAGTTAATTATAAAGACTATAAAACTATCTAGGAAATGAGTATACTTATATAGGTTAAGAGATTTATGCTTATGGCTGCTTACTTATAAGCGCTTGTGAGCGTTATTTATTAGTCCCTCCTCATGAATACCTTGCTCAAGGTTATCTCTATATAAGTGTGTTCTTTCGCCAAGCCCCTTAGGCTTAGTTAGTTCCAGGGTCTCCTTATACAGAGTCCGTGCAGCCTCTAAGGCCTATTAGTGCCTAGTGCGTTTACGTGTTATAACAAATTATACGCCTAATTATTAGCTAAAGTAAAGGACTTTATATAAATTATTATTAAAGTAAAAGTTAAATCTATCTTATTTTTGTATATATAAATATAGAGTCTATTTATTAAATAAGCAAATATTACGCTTATAAGAGCTACAGCTAAGAGCTTATATAAGGTGCTAATAAAATATAAGTTAATAAATATATATCAAATTTGGGTATTAAGTCTAGAGAAGATTATATAAATATATTATATTATATTTAATAAAGAGCTATTCTATAATTTCACAGAGCTAGATAAAGGTTATCTTTTACGCAAATTAACTAATCAGGTTATAAAGATCCTTGAAATTCCTTCTATAGTTATGGCAGAGCCAAATAGCTATGCAGATACTAAAGAGGAGGAGGAGAGGAAGTGTGGCGCAAGATCTGTAGCAGGCGAAAACGACTCTTCTAGCGCCTTTATATTAAATTCTACGTCTGCGCTAACTCCCTATAATTTGAGTGCTTCTAGCATACTTTCTGACTGATTACTGACTTCTGACCTTACTCCTACGCCTTCTGAGCATCCTGCGCCTTTTACATAGTTGAATTCTGCATCTAGTAGCGCTTTTACACCCTCTAAAAATTAATCTGACTTTAACTCTTAAAATATTTTACTAGAAGGCTTGAAACGCTTTTATAAGAGCTCTTACTATTAGAATTATGCTGCAGCGCTTGCTTAAACGACTAAGTTCACGCTCTTTTACGCAGCATTTATTATAAGGCACAAAAAAGATAAAAAAATAGATGAGTTATACAGAGATATATTGCCTATAGAGCTATATAGCTAGAAACAGATAACTAAGTATAAATTTGTTATAGAATTTAAGCTTATTACTAATAAAGAGATTTAAGAGCTAATATATAGAGAAACATTTAAGTAAGTAAATAAGGAGGCTATTACTGCTATACTATTACTATTACTATAGATATTTAAATATAAATTTAATATAGATAGCTAACTTATTAAACTTAAGGCTAGGCTATCTCTATAAGGCGCTTTGCAATTGATAAA
>NW_006916175.1:0-865 GCF_000464535.1 Endocarpon pusillum Z07020
TTAAGATATATTATTAATAATTAATCTACTAGCGACAGACAGATACTTTTACGTGGTGCTAGTAACTAGTATCTTATCTCTGTTAGGGGCAGAGATAAGAGAAGCAAAGATCTGTCTATAGGCAGCGCGTGGGATACGTTGTCGAGTTGCAGCTGCGGCGAAAGTGGTAGGGATGGTAAGTGAAAATTTTTTACACTGCTGAAAATTTTTACCGCAGGCAGTCAACAATAACATTATTGAACAACAGCCACTTCTCTTATTGTATACCCGTTATAATAATCCTTCGAAATCAAGTCACTCTGCATTAGTGACTGCCTGATTCCTTAAAGAAAACCTGATTCGAGACACCTCTCCTCTGGAATCGACATAGCTATCCGCTGGCTATGCGTTTGAGGCACGCATCACAGGCAACCTCGGCAACACAGTGTCAGCACCGTACGCTAACTCAATCTAATATACAGAATTCTGTTTCTACTCTATAGTTTCTCTCTCTAGCCTCCTCTATAAAACAATATAATGTGAATCGCAGACAATAAGGGCGTATTTATAGGTCTGTTCTTAATAAGGACACAACAGAGATAAGAGATTAGAAGTGTAAGTATCATAAATACTTATTAATAAGCTATTATAAACTAGAGTTAATGTCTAATTTCAGAGGTATATTAGGCCCTTACTAAGATTAAGGTGCGTATTATATATAGTGCGTTAGTAAGTTATATATATAGTATTAATAAGAGTATTAGAGAAAGAGGTTTTTCTATAGAGCAGGAATGTAGTCTTAGTAAATATTATTAGAATAGGGTTCTCTAACTTTAAGCACGAAGTCAGAAACAGATATAAGTATAAAGTAATATATATATATAAT
>NW_006916175.1:2176-30930 GCF_000464535.1 Endocarpon pusillum Z07020
CATCCAAATGTAAAGCTCCTCGTTGGTGTACTTGGACTTCAAGAACTCCTGCACCGCCGTCGTCTGCTCAAGCTGCTTCTCCTGGTTCTTGGTCTCCTGCTCGGCGGTGCTGAGCCTGATCCATACCCTTGCTAAGAGGCTTATTAATATCCCTTATAAGGCTAAAGAGAGCAGAAAAGGCATTTAATAATTTATATAATTCTGTAATAAATATAATATCCTTATTTACTATAAATTATATTGTTAGGATAGGCATTTATTACTCTTATAGCAAATATAAAGAGTTTTGTTGCTATTTATTATAATTTTAAATATGATTAGCTCTTTATAAATAAAGTTTTTATATAGGCGTCTAATTAGTTTATTTTTAATTAAGGTTACAGGCGCTAAGAACCCTAGGTCCTAATGCGGACTAATTAAATAAATGTCAAATTTTACTGTGATTTAGTGAATAGCTATAATAGTAACCTAAATAAAAGTATTAACTTTTCTATATTTTGATCTTCCTACTCGCGGGTATATGATAAAGCCCCTTTTACAAAAATACGCTAAATCTAGAGTAGACTTTATATTATATATTATTAAGCTTCTTAATTAATCATTTATTTAATATTACTTAGTCAATAACTATAACTTTTTAAATAAAGAAATAAAGAAATAAAGAAATAAAGAAATAAAGAAATAAAGAAATAAAAGAATAAAAGAATAAAAGAATATTCTATACACTCTTTTTGCGCACTTTCTATACGCTTTTTCTATACATTTGGTGTGCCAATTCTACGCTCTTTTTTTGCGCATTTCTATAACCTCTTTCTGCGTATTCTACGTGCCAATTCTATGCCCTCTTTCTGCGCATTCTACGTGCACATTCTGATTTTGATGGGGTATGGCTTGGCAAGAGTTCTGCAGCCTTGGCAAGCTACCACTGGCCAGGTTAAACTCAAGAAGGCAGGAACACGAACTTTATTCAATCAAAAGGCTGATCCTTCGGGCCGCATTTTTAAGCTTATTATCGCAACAACCAATTGCACGAGCTTGGCGGTGTAGACACATTAGATAGATGATTTAGAGGGTCGCAGGAGCTATTTCGAGCGCTGGCTGTTGACCCAGCGCTCAAGAGCAGGCCGGATATGAGCAGGGCAGCCTACGAAGACTATTCAGGGCGCAGAAATAACAGCAGAAACTCAACACCAAGGATATCTATCTCAATACCTATCTGGGAAACAACAGCGAGCTCAATATCATAAATAGCAGTGGAATGGCAGTGTAAAAAAGAATTTAAGAAACTCTCATACAAATTACTACTGTGTGATCACGTGCATTTATCACGGAGTGCCAAGGGCCGAATAATTTTCTTCTGCATATGGCTGTCAAATATGGCTCTCCTGAGACAAGCCGACCGACCGCGGTTGGGATAGATCCTCCCGATCTGCCAATGGGTATTCTACGAAGTTGGATCGGATGGGGAGATTGAGAGGATCCATCAAGGATAGAGCTCTAATTAATGACCGTCCAGTGTCTCAACGACACTGTATGTGTTGTATTCAAGGTAAGTTAGATTTTCTGTCCATCGAAGCACGAATGCGATAAACCGGTCTGCACGTACAGTCAAGAAAAAACAGAGGCCATGATCAGATTTTGCTCTAAAGAGTAATCGAAACTTGACAATGCCGTAGACAGTAGACGGAGATTAGCTCACGACGCAAAAAAAGCGACACCTTACTCCGCTGCCGAACAAACAAAGAACATTAGCTTCAAAGGTAAATTGAGCAGAATATGTTTTCCTTCACCCATGTGCAATTTCATCCGCTGGCATTCTCAAAGTCTCATGTCATTGCGTATTTCACCACAAGCCAGGCTCGAGCCTCTGTGTTGCCCAGCGCCTGGATACCACTGCCCTTGACGCGCAATCCCCAGTTGGTCATGGGCAGCTGCAGGTCCTCGCTCGAGAAGCCCACCAGGTTTGGATTCGCGTCTCCCAGATTGATGCTAGCCGGCCGGAACGCCGCGTTCTGGTCCGCATTGGGCAGCAGGTCGATGCCGACCTGGTCCGGCGCGATGGACGGCGGACTGCTGAACACGTCGCCGGTCCGCACCACCAGCACCATGGCCAGTGCCACCAGCCGGTTCGGCTTCGTCATGCGTGTAAACGCCGGCAGCCGCTCATACACATTGCTGAGCTGCATGGTGACTTCCTCTGCATCAGTTCCACTACCACCCACGGCCACCTTTCGGCAAAGACACTCGGTCGCGAATTCAGCCTTGAGGTCGAAGAACATGAACAGGCCGTCGCGTCCCGAGGCAGAGGTGTCAATCATTTGCTTGACAAAGTCCGCCACGGCGCCCGAAGCCGTGTCGCGCAGCTTATCGCCGCCATCCCGCGAGGTGTACTTGAGCGTGAGTACCACATCGGTGATGGAGCCGTAGTCAAAGGCCCGGAAGGAGGCCGGCAGATCAAAGCGCCACTTACTAATCACGCCCGCGCCCTCAAACGGGTTGTACCGCTCCGAGCTGGTGGTCATGGTCAGACCGCCCTCGTGGCGGCCGTGGTCGGCCTGGCCCGTGGACAGGGCAATGGCCGAGATGGGGATGTTGTAGGTGCTGAACCGGTCGTCCTCGGTTTCGAGCTGGCGCGGGTAGTCGGCCTTGCCCGAGGCGCGCGCCGTGGTGCGGATGCTGTGCTGCTGCAGCCGAACAGTGCAGTTCATGCTCGTCTAGGGCCCGACGATGCAGGGGATCGTCACCGAGGCGGACACGATGCGGCGCATGTAGTGCCCGGGACAGTCCATGTCGAACAGGATCTCGGGCAGGTCGAATTCGAAGCTGCCCGTCTCGCGGAACTCGACTAGACCTAGCGGTGCCCACTGCCGGATGGAGATGTGCTTGGTCATCTCGAAGTCGTGGCCCAGTGTCTCTTGGTATGCCGACTCGAGCCGTTTCAAGGACAGATGCAGCTGTTCCCCGGCAAGGAGGCCATCTCGGGCATTGGTCCAGTAACCCATGTTGATGAAGTCGGTGGTCTGGTCTGGACGCTCAAACTTGAATGCCTTTTCGGCACGCTTGGCCAGGTCAAAGGCATGGTTGTACGACTGCTGGTACAAGTCTCGCGTTTGTCCCTCCATCCAAATGTAAAGCTCCTCGTTGGTGTACTTGGACTTCAAGAACTCCTGCACCGCCGTCGTCTGCTCAAGCTGCTTCTCCTGGTTCTTGGTCTCCTGCTCGGCGGTGCTGAGCCTGATCCGATGGGTGGCAATCTGCTTATCGATATTTTTCAGTTCCATGCCAATCGCATTAGCTTGGAAGATGCGATCTTGCATCTGCCGCATCAGGTTTGCCTTGATGCCCGCTCGCGACGAAGACTGCGTCAGCCAGGTGGCGTACACCTGAAGAGCCTTGGCTGCTGCATTTGTCGAGTGTCCAAAGTTAAAGCCTCCCCAGACCAGGCCGGCGCCGACACCCCACGGCTTCGCAGAGGCCTCGCTGCTTGGAATCGCGTGGAACACCGCTGCGAGCGCTTCGACGCTGCCGATGCCTGCGTTCCAGTTTTGCGCCTGCTCGGCCTTTTGCACTTCCTCCTACTCGGGCTCGTTGAGCAGCAGCTCGCCCTCGCTATTTGGATCCTGCAAGCTGGGGTTGGGGATCTCGTTGAAGTCCGTGTCCTCGTTGAGCGCGCTCTCGGTGTTGCCGATGAGCTTGCGGTAGAACTGCAGCTTGTAGCTCGGCGCGTTGCGGCTCTGGAGCAGCTGCTCGAGCGCCTGGCTGGTCTCGTTCACTTGGCGCTGGCGGATGTCCAGCGTCATGTTGCTCATAGTCGCTTCGTGTGTCGTCCGCAGCACCGACAGCGCCTCGCCGTCTTTCTTCTCCTTGGCAGTCAGGAAGGCTCCACCGAGCGACTTGAGCTCGGCGCAAATATCAAAGGCTTTTTGGAGAAGCAGCTGGAAGCGGTAGTTTGGCATGGGTCCGCCAATGTCGTTCAAGACCGAGTCGAGGCTTAGACCCTGCGCCGTAGCTTGCACGAGCAGCGCTGGGTCGATTGGCGGATCAAAAAGAGGCAGATGGCGGACTACGCCGTTGATGTCCATGCAGTTGCGGATCTTGTACAGGCGATCGTCGATGGTGTCGCGCAGCTCTCTCAGTTTTGGGTTGTCAGGGATACAGAAGTACAGAGCGCTTGCAAAGCCAAAGATGTTGGCCAGGCCGACAATGCCGGTGCTCACTCCGATGGGCAGCGAGGTCTGGTTGGAGAAGGGGAATTCCAACTCCAGCTGCACAATGGCATTGCCAAAGGCGTCCCAGCGGTCGAGCAGTGACGCATAGGTCTCCGGCTTGGTTTTGCCTCGCTTCGGGATCTTTTGGCCGCGCTGGCCGTACACATGCGAGGCGATGACGTAGCATTGGATGGCATTCGGGATGGTCTCCAGGCTATTCTGGCGGAAGAAGTAGTCGCCATAGGCAATCATAATCTCAATGTACTTCATGGCCACCCACTTCATGTATGCGACCGGCCGGTTGCGGCCAATCGAGTGCGGCGAAAAGGGGTTGTCTCGCCATTCATTGATATCATCATTGGATGTCTGCGGCCGGAGTCTGAGGAACATTTGCTCGAGCGTGACCTTGGCATCCTTGTTTGCCAGATCCTTGAACGGTTCAAACTTCCAAAGCGCTTGTTTTCTTCTGTCGGATCTGTGCCGGCGCCTATTGCGCTCGGGTCGAAGACTTTGTGGCACACTTCCAGGGCATCATCGAATTGCTGCGCTTTCAGCAATGCATCAATCAAAGTCATGGGCGCGTGCACCAATCTCCCAATTGTATATGCTATACGGACTCAACTTCTCATTGAATGATCCGTCATCTGTAGCACCGAACGGATCATCGCTTGCCGCACTGTGAGCAAGCTTGCCAAACTGGTCATAAAAGTCGTCAAAAGCATGGGCAGTATTATCTTTGGAAATGAAAGCTAGCAGCGGGTCGATGAAGGTGTGGTTGAAGACGACGCCGGTGTCATTCACAAGCAGGATGTGCGACTTTGCATTTGCAGCAGGTGACTTGTCGTATTGCACCTTGGGGAACTTGCCAAACAAGGGTGGACTGCTGGTCTCGGATTCTTTGACTTGGTACGAAGAGATCTCGGCCTTGGACCCCGTCTGGTCATATTGGAAGCTTGTAATAGTGTCAATGTCGTCGCCGCTGCTCGAGTCGGACTTGGAGGTGATGCTGCCGTTTTCAAACGTAAAGTATCCGATGCGGAAGCTATTCTCCACAACCTTGTCAGTCCTGACATTCTTGTGTGAATCGCGATATGAAATGTCGACGCGCAGCTCCGAGTCACTGATGAGTCGAGGGCATAAGCGATAGGCCGTCTGATTTGGAAGCAAGTACGTTGTTCTAGTCTTCCACTTGTCTTTGTCGTCCCCGCCCTTGTTCGCCCGCAGGTCCCATTCCTCCACCTCCCTGGCGGCGTGGCGCAAGGTCATCTCCGAGAGCTGTTTCTGCGTCCACTTGCCGTTCTGGTAGGTGGTGTAGCCGAGACGGAGCTCCCACATGGGCCGAGCCTTGCGAGTGTCTGGGTCCTCGCTGGAGAAGCGGTCCTGGATGGTCATTGAATGATCATCCTCCGGCTCAATCTGTTTCTGCATCATGTGCAGGAAGAAGACAATAGGATGGTTGTGCCAGATCGCCGGAGAGATGTACGACCCGGCTCCCAGCGAGCGGCCTTTTCATCGTCCACGTCAAAATTCGGAATCTCAACCGGCATCTTCTCCCAAGGGGACCTGTTGACCTTCTGAGAGGGCTAATTGGCCGCTTTATTTTGGCTATCAGAGGCGTTGATTCTACGTACGCAAGCGCGTACCAAGTCTTTATGGATTCCAAGTTAGAAGAAGAGGCTAGCATACCAACTCTCTATAACGCCGTAGAGCGCTTTCGAAACAATCTACGCTTAACTCGTGCTACTTCTACGAAATCCTCCTTACACACGTTATTTACTGCCACGTTGCAAGAAGAAGAGGCCTCAGAGCTGGCTGCTGACTCAGCAGCTTCAGCAGAAAAAGCGCCGTCAGAAACGAAGAAGTACTCTAACTGCCTTTGTGGCAAAAAGCATGCGTTTTCTATGTGCCCTTATCTCATTGAGCAGCGCAGGCCAAGCAGCGCAAGCCTAAAGGCTGGAGTCCTGTTGATCGCATATGCCACGTTGCAAGGAGAAGAGGCCTCAGAGCTGGCTGCTGACTCAGCAGCGTCAGCAGAAAAAGCACCGTCAGAAACGAAGAAATACTCTAACTGCCTTTGTGGCGAAAAGCATACGTTTTCTATGTGCCCCTATCTCATTGAGCAGCGCAGGCCTAAAGGCTGGAGTCCTATTGATCGCATTCAGAAGGAGATTAACGAGAAATTGAAGAATCCTGCTCTCAAGAGAGCCGTTAAACGCGCTCAAAGCGCAGCGAATAAGCTTCAAGAGCGATCGAAGAAGCAGAAACAGCAGTCCGAACTTCCAGAGGACTCTAACGAGCAGCATTCTGCACCATCAACGCCGCTGGCGTCGTTCGCCACCGATTGGGATAGCTATGAGCTCCGAGATACGTGGATTCTCGATTCAGGCGCCAATTAAGCGTGCGGCTACTGAGGATGATAAGATAATGGCAGGGAAGTTGATATACCTAATTAAGGCGTTTGGTCACGTTATTATTAACGTGAGGTCACCAAACGGCCCGACACAGATTCAGCTCCTTGACGTTGCTCTTGTGCCAGAGTTCTTTACAAATACCGCTTCTCTACATCGATTTATAGCAAAAGGAGTCCATTAGGATACGCAGCAGAGTCGACTACACAAAGCAGGAGAAACGCTATGCTACGTTGAGCGTGCCGGCAGCCATTGGGCACTAGAATTCAACCCTCTACCAGATGAAAAAGGCACTCTATCAACGTTCGCCGCCAGCAGCAGAGCTCTTAAAGAGGCGATTAAGGCCACGGCTAACTATTGGCACGCTATTCTAGGGCATCCAGGGCAAGAGGCTATCTCTTATTTACAGAAAAACGTCAACAGAGCAGTCATTGCTCCTTCTACAGCCCTACAAACTGACTACGAACCCTGTGCGTTAAGCACAGCTCATAAAATCATCTCTCGACGCTCTGGCCAATCAGAGCCTGCCAAAAAGCCTCTCTAGCGTGTGGCGTACGACTTGATACCTTTAGAAGCAGGGTATAACAACGATAAATGGGTTAGCCACTTCCGCTGCTTTATTACAGGCATGGATTTTGTATATACACATCAAGAGAAGTCACAAGCGTACGGCATTATTAAAGAATTCTTGAATATAGTCAATCTACGCACTCTGCACAGCAGGTTGACAAGTCTTTATCTTGGTTAACGAGGGGACAGAGTGGTGGGAGCTTAAGAGGAGAAGGAATACTGAATAAGCTCATGCATCACAATACAACAATATAATATTTATGGGCCGGGTGACTTGGATGGGGGGGTGTTCATTGTTCTAGATCTTCTTGCACTTGCGGTATCGGCCGGCATGCAAGATCCACCACTCATGCACCACTCATGCACCACCGCGGCGATTTCAAGATTGTTCTTCTCCAGCAGGAAAAAAAAGAGATTCCCATTGCCACGGATCCCAATCTCGCCGCATCTGATCCGCTCTACTCCCACGCCCACACAACCAGAGCGTTTTTGCTCAATGGCGTGAACAAAAATGTCGAGACAATGCAGCAACTAATCCGCACCCTTGCTCGCTCGTAGATATGAACATTGTGCCGGTGACTTTCTGATCCCTGTCTCCCCCCTTCTCCTGGCCTACTCATGGAAGCAACATCAGCTAACGAAAATGCAGTACTATATCTTTCCAAGTGAAGTGGTTCCAGGAGCCGAGGACTTAGGCACACCGCTCAGGGATAGTCTATATTCGGAGCGGCACATCCGGGGACAGATTGCAGGGTCTCTGATGATGCCGACATTCGTGGTAGACATGCCAGGGAGTGGAAGCGGAGAGGCAGACCTGCTCCATCGAGAGCTACGACCACCGGCTGGGCCGGGTGAAGGTGTCGGCACCAGGTTCGAAAGGTGGAGAAGATGAACAGATGGATTACTGGGATCCGCTGTGATCGCTCAGTGAGGAGGCAAGGAAGGAAGTTCTGGCCAAGTGTACCCGGGCGAAGGAAGTAGGCGCGTGGAGTGTGCCAATGGCGGTGTGCCAATGGCGGTGTACCAATGGCGATGTGCGGGTCACTTAACGCTCGGAAGAGGCTTTGGGAGTCAAGAGGTGCGCCATCCATTCTCAATAAGCTGCACACAGAACTCAGCGATATCTCAGCGCCGGCCTCCTGGGCCCAGTTCGAGCAGCTCGTATTACTGTCCGCTGTGATAGAGGAAGGAAACTGTCTATCCTTTAGCGTAACGGTTTTGAATGGTCAGTATTGCCCCGGGAACAACCCACCTACCTAGGTATACATCTCTCTCTCTCTCTCTCTCTCTCTCTCTCTACTTTCGTAGCTCCGGTACTTCTGTCACAGTCTGTAACAGCCGAATACCCTGGCATGTACGAATTGGTATTAATATGACCCTTGTTCTCCGAGAATAAGCTAGACACCGAGAGACGCATATTGTTGCATTGTCTGATGATGCGGTCCTTGCTTTCTGGGGGATCAATTTGATCAAGGCTCACTTTTCGATGGACCATGGCCCTCGAACTCGACTGCCAAGCTAACCTATCTCTTAATCGACATCCCGACGTGATGGAAACACCCTGCGTGGTAAACCGGGTTGAGATAATTTCGACTGCGCACTCATCGCACTCTCATGTCGAGCTAGCCCAGGTATGCTGCAACGCTAGGGAGAGAATTGTGGTATGTGTAAAAGTAGAGTTACGGCCGATTAGAAAATGATTGAAGATGTGGTGTAAGTACAAGCGGCAAAAAGGCAGTGACAGTTGTAGAAAGAGCACGAGGCAAGGAGACGATCAGATCAACAACAAGAACGCGAGAGGTAGGAGAACTGGGAGACGGCACCAGCCAAAAGACGGAGGGAAGAAGCTACTAAAGAAGCACTCGATGCTCAAGAGGCTAGGGAGGCATAAGAACGTATGCGAAGAGCTCAAGCAGCTCGTAAAGCAGAGGAGGCGCAGGAACGGATCGCGAAGAGATCAAGAAGCAGAGGCAGCTCGACGAAAAAATCGGTCGAAGCAAGCGACTGCTTCCAGCTGCAATGATCGAATCTCTGCCTCTTACAATAAAACACATGCCAACACCAGTCTTTCTGGTCAAAGTTACAGGATAGTCATCTTTGCAGCCAGTGCCACCCCACCCAAAGATGGGATGCAGCATGATAGCTCGGGTGAGCTGTCGGCAGAGTCTAAAGGGTGAGAAGGGAAGCAACAATAGAAGCCCAGGCCGGCGGTTCCGGTATGATAGTTATGATGGTCATAACCGGTGGGATAGCTCTTACTTTGACCGATGGGTTCGAAGGTATTAGAGATGAGGAGAAAATCCATTAACATACCTCGAAGATAAGGTGATATCCTTCAATCTGGCATTGATCGCCTTTCGTTTTTAGCCTCGTCAACGTTAGCTACTAACGGTGGGAGTGCATAAATACGTAGTAAGTATTGTTAGGCTGGAGCTAGTAACGTTGCTCTAGATCATTTAATGAGCTACATCTGTATTCTTCAACTAAAGGATCTTCAAATGCTTAATTTAAGATGCATGAACAGATATCCTATAATCCCGCAGTCTATCTGAGCCATCATTGAGCGAGTTCTATTTGATCAGTGCTACTAGTCACACAGATATAGCAGTACAGCGGACGCTAAGGAGGCAAGTCAAAACCACTCAGATTGTGTGACCTTGTTATCACAACTATTTGCTACTAGCACCAGCCTAACAATATTTACGTAGTATACCCCCCGGTAGTAAAGCGGCAACATCCGGCCGAGCACAGGGTACATTTTTATTGTCTTGTGTGGTGCCGAGATATTCCGTGAGAAACATGAATGGATTGGTAGGCTGCTAATTTGATGACCTCAGGCGGAAATCCCTCATGCCAAGAAGGGCCGGATGGGTGTTGAGGAACCGGGTAATGTCGAGAGCCATCATTCGGAATATGAAAGCCGTAGCGAGTGGGTGGGCAGTGCTGCATGGTATCAGACCTGAGGTGGCCTACGTGTACGACCAGCGGAAGCGATAGCTGCAAAGTCCATCACCATTTAAGCAGCATGTGCATGTTCGCAAGAGGCTATGTTATGTAGAAAGAGGGAATAAAGTATTGTTAGCTTCAGGCCTAGAATTTTGGTATCGGACGCAGCCTTGACAGAGATGCACTCGGCCCAACGAGGATTAAGTCTGTATGACGCCTTGGCTGGAGCCAATTGTTATCGTCTCTGAGGGGTCAAGATCTATAGCGCTTCGGATCATGTCGGGATTGTGTTTCGATAAGTCCGCCGTTACTAGTTCACATCCTCGATACTTATGCGTCCTACCGCAGGATTACAGCGGGATTATCTATCCAACAAATCAGTCCATCAGCCCAGCAGCCCCATCAGTCACACCCGTCGAGTCAATATTGGAGCCGTGCATCAAAAGTCATTAATATACGCTAACTCGATGAAGCAGCACTAGCTATTTTTGCAGTAGTGTCATGTTAGTGTCAGAGCGGCCAATAGGCCCGAATGTCAAAAGCTTAGCTGACATAGGTTCACTACGTAAGTAGTACGAGTCACATCCAGCAGTCTAAAAAAGAACCCTAAAGATTTCTAGATGTTATGGGGAGTGTTAGGGGCCACTACAAGGGATCCCTCTCTATGGGGCACGAATTACGTAGTGTTAAGTTCAGCTAGAGTGTGTTAGTGGCGCTCTAATCTTAGCCTATATTGATGATTTTTGATGCACGACTCTGTATGATGCTTGAATGATATCGGGATGCATACGTAGTAAATACCACTACCACCGAGCACGTGTTTGTCCACATCCACCCGATGCTTACTACTGTAACTTACTAGGATCTATCTCTAGCCTAGTCAAGAAGGTGTGCCTGGCCATCGTCGTCATCATGTCCCGCCAACAAGGAAAACGACAAAAAATGTAAGCTCCAGGGGGAGAGAGAGTGATAAGGCACATCGATGGAGTAGTGGTAGATTCAATTGACCTTTGTAATGTCGAGACTCCCCCCATCCCCCCAACTCCATGCTTTATAGAAATAGGCAGCCTTTCCCTGCTTGACTGCTTCTGCTGGCCCATTGTCAAGCCTCACACATTTTCTTCACAATGCCCTTCCCAGCGACTCTTAACGCCAAACCGAAGATCATCTTCTTCACGGACTTCGATGGCACCGTCACTGCGAATGACTGTAAGCAAGCACTCCCACTTCATGCCTCCTGTCAGCCAACACAAAGATACAATCATGCTGATGGGAGTTTTTGGGTTCAGCAAACGACTACCTAACTGATCACCACGGCTATGGCGTTGCGCGCCGACTCCAAGGCAACCTCGACATCCTCAACGGCAAGGTTGAAATCAGGGATAACTTCCGCACCATGATCGAGAGCTGGCAACTCTCCTTTCCAGAATGCATTCCCATTCTCTGCAAGAATATTAAACTTGACCCGCACTTCACCGCCTTCTACAAGTGGAGCGTCGACAATCATGTTCCTGTGATCGTACTATCCTCGGGTATGGTGCCCATTATCCGCGCCTTGTTGCAGCATCTGCTGGGCGAAGAAGAAGGGAGAAAGATTGAGGTTGTGGCAAACATGCCGATAGCGAAGCCGCCAGTGAATGATCTGAATCAGAAGAATGGATGGACAATCCAGTACCATGACGATAGCACGTTCGGGCACGACAAAAGTTTGACCATTAGGCCGTATGCGGAGGCGATTGCAAAGATGCCACGGAGCGAGCAGCCGACCTTGTTGTATGCCGGCGATGGGTTGAGCGATTTATGTGCGGCACGCGAAACGGATCTGCTCTTTGCAAAGAAGGGGCATGATCTTGTTAAGGTTTGTGAGAGGGAAGGGTTCCCATTCACGCTGTTTGAGGATTGGAGCGATATCTTGTCCAAGACGAAGGATATTTTCGAGGGGAGGACCGATGTCAGGAAAGTCGCCGAGCTGGGGAGAAAGGAGGCGCAAAGAGGTCCGGAAAAGGCGGCGCACATGAATCTGCACAAGGCTGGGAGGACTGAAATGGTTCGATGACGCGACAGGAACCCCTGTTATTTCGCCCTGACCTGATTTCCAATTGACAGAGACATATAGATAGCGTTCAACCTGTCGTAGGTTAGTTTAGCAATGACGCATGGATCTTACGATTGCTCGAGATTGCGGGGTGATGAGAACTGGCCGTTCAGGTCGCCATTTAAAGGTTTCACGAGGTCATGCGACGGGCTAGCGGCTCGGTTCAGATGTTGCAGTGTTTCTGTGACACCTTTGTACCGTACCTCCCATCGAAGCTGACTAGACACGTCGCCTTGGAGGCTGTCCTTAGACGGCAGCTCAATATCTAAGGTTGGAAGTCCCCGCAATTCTTCGCCATGCACGAGCAATGGAAGTGTATATCTCAATTTCCCAGGAGCTGCATCTCGGAATGCTCTCCTCAGCTTCTGTTTCAAAGCCAATGGGAGAAGTTCTTCACGTGCTCTCAGCTGTTCCATGTCTTGACGCTGTAGAGGACGAAGCTTAAACTGTTCTAGTAAGGGGTGATTACGTGCTTGGATGCGAATCCAGAAGCGCCCGTCCCATGCTCTCCATCCCGACCAATATCTATCAACCCCTTTAGAGTAAGTGGACGTAGATGAGAAACCGGTCTCAGGATATTCGTTAGCTCTGAAGGGTCGGCGGGTTAGTTGCCAGCAGCAGCCAGAAAGGCTCGGTAAGCGTTCAATCAGAGCGTCGCCAGCAGTCATAGAACGAGGATCGCGTGGCTTATCCAAAATGGAAGGATTGGTTACGTAAAGTTCGGGGAACATCCATCTTGCCACGTCGATGTTGTCCAAGAAAGAGCGCGGAGTCTCCGTTCGGGGAGAGACGAGGCTCAGCAGACGAGTCACATAGTAAGCTGCGTCTTGCTCGGACAGCTTGTAAGCATTACTGATGTCTCTGGGAACAATTAGCCTAAGCAGGCTAGAGCGGGTGTCAAAGTAAATCAGTCGTGTTGCGTTCATAAGAGCCTCGACCTTTCTTGTTCGGGCCTGGCCCAGTCTCATCGAGGCAGCACTAAGATGCAAGACGGATTCTGTCTGAAGAGCCTTTGGCAATTTGTTGTTTGAGAGAAGCCAGCGTATCGTGTTTCTCCTTGTTGTCTTAGGGTCAAAATTCGAAGGATCCGTTATGAAGGGGACTCCATTTTGAGCGCATGTTGCAATGAGCCGAGATTTAGGAAATGATAGCAACGGTCGGTAGATTTTCATACCAGGTTCTGATACCAAAACTCTACCTGGAAAAGAGTTATCGTCAGCGTCAGAGGAAGATGCAGATCGGCACTCGGAATTCTGGCCCGTCGCAGGGCGCTTCGATCTAGCACTGACCAGATCTGAAACTGCTGAAGCCTCGTCGAGGCTACAGGAAGCGCCGAAAACGCTTTCGCAGCATGGTATGTCATTGACGGGCTTTATGCCGCCAAGTCCTGCTGATATAAATTTTTGGGCTCTGGCTAAACGAAGGATAACCGTCTCGGCCAGGTCGGATGCATGGTGCCCCAGGAAAAGAGACCTGATGTTCTCTTCCAGACTTGCATACGCAAACTGTTGGTAGCGCAGTGAACGCGCTTTGGTCTCAAAGTTGGTCAGCCGAGCCGGATCCTGGCCCGGACGCCATCTCAATTGCAAAATCTTGGATTTGATACCTGCCGTATGTTTAGCAAGGAAACACTGGCGTTGCAGAAAAACCAACTTAGATCCTTCAGCCACGTCGACACGGCTAATGCTTCTTCCCCGCTATCAGGACGATGGCCATGGTCGACGATTAAAGCCGTGAGATCGAGGTCTGGTGCCATGTCAAGTCCTCTGAGCTGCTGGAAGAGGAATGCCAATGCCATAGAATCAGGTCCACCACTGACACATAGACCTAGCACGCGACCGTCATGATACTGTTACACAAGCCCAGCAGACAGCATACCAATTTTTGTCGCTTGGGGGAGCCTCCCAGATGCGTCCTGGGGGCGCCATATGCTCGTCAATGCATTCAGAAACTCGGAAGGTGATATACGATCATCTTTCCGGAGATTGAGAGCAGCGGTAGAGATGCGCCGAATCATCAAAACCACCACATTGGCATTTTCACGGTGTGACCCTCTTCTCCTGTCTCCTGTGTGGTGTGTTTTGCCACATGTGGGCCAGGAGGCATAACTCCCAGAGCGGAGAGATTCCGTACTCACCTACGGCGGACTGTTACGGGCCTAATGTCAATTCAAATCTTTGGATTCTCCGCAGTCCTTACTGATCATTTTATCCCAACCCAACATAACGTGTAATTATTTAAAAAGAACTACTTGATTGGTTTTAGTGTCTAAGAAGGTATCGTTGAGAAGAAGTCCCTAAGAGGGTGCCCATAAGAGAGTGCTCATAAGAGGGTGCTCGTAAGAGGGTGTCTTGAAGTGATCTTATGAATTGACCTTAAGCCCGTAACAGTCCGCCGTACCCACCAAGCAAACAGAGCAAACAGAGCAAACAAAGCAAACAGCCGACAAGCAATTTCCTTTTTTGGAACAACTGCTCATTACCAGCGAAATCGTCAGACCAAAGTCACCACCAAGATGCAGTAGTAGCAGAGGCGTAGCCGGCATCATCCCCACTGCGACCGGCCCACATGGCCGAGACCGTCTCCCTGAAAGCCTCAAGGGAGCGGCCTCCACCTCCCCCTCCAATCGTGCCATCCCTCTGGACCCGGTCCCTCCTCGCGGGGGCGCTGGCAGGACTAACGGTAGATTTCTCCCTCTACCCGCTCGACACGGTAAAAACGCGGCTTCAATCCCAACTCCTCGCAACTCCCCGTCATGCCGTCCGCACTCTCCCACCGCGTCACACACCCTCCGCGGCACCATCCGCTCCATGTACGCGGGCCTCCCCTCGGCGCTCCTCGGCTCCATGCCCAGCGCGGCCTCGTTCTTCGTCGTCTACGACGGCGTCAAACGCTCCCTGCTCCCCGGCACCTAATACCGGCGGCCCCTCAAACCAACGCACGCAGACCACACCCTCCGCCTCCGCCTCCGCAATCCACATGCTAGCCTCGACCCTCGGCGAAACCGCCGCGTGCGCGATCCGCATCCCGACCGAAGTGATCAAGCAACGCGCACAGGCGGGGCTCTTCCAGGGCTCGTCGCTGCTCGCGCTGCAGGACATCCTGGCGCTGCGCCAGCGTCAGATCCACCCGGACGGCGGCTACGGGACCGTGCTCCGAGAACTCTACCGCGGCGGCGGCGTGACCGTGATGCGCGAGATCCCCTTCACCATCGTGCAGTTCAGTCTGTGGGAGTACCTCAAGGCGGCCTATTCCGAGAGGCAGTCCCGACGCTTTCGGAGGGAGGAGGGCTTGGTGACGGCGGCGGAGAGCGCGGCTTTCGGGAGGGCGCGGTGGCGGCCGGGTTGACAACGCCGTTGGATGTGCTGAAGACGAATCTGATGGTGGATAGGAGGGGGCATGGTGGACACAGTGGGAAAAGGGAGGGGGCGGGGAGGATGTTAGCGAGGATACGGAGAGAGGAAGGGTGGAGGGGATTTTTCAAGGGGTTTGCGCCCAGGGTTGCGTGGATCAGTGTTGGCGGCGCTATCTTTTTGGGAACGTATCAGTGGGCGTGGAATACATTGGGCGAGGAGACGAGCAGGCGGAGGAAATATGATCATCACGTTGACTTATGACGCTTAAACGGTGGGGGATTTGGTATTTGTATATACGGCCACCATTCGCCGCTGGGATACCCTGTACAACTACGCTGGTAGGTTCGGGAAGACGCTGCAGCTGATAGATATGCATTGAGGCAAAGCAAGTACTTCAAAAAAAATGCCTGGATGTCAAGCATGCTCCGGTCAGGACGGAGACGAATGTCCGTTAGCCACCGCCAGCGGATGCTCCGGCGGCGCCGGCGAAATAACTTTCTTCCCATTTGCTCGGTAGAACAAGGCCACGTCCCCTCCTGTTCTCCAGATATGTGTTCGTAACGTCGCCAGCGTCATGTTTGGAGGCACGAGCTATGTTCAGCGACACGTCAGCGGATGCGCCCAATTGGCACGACTAGAGGGAGGCAGAGCGGCAACATGGAATCATACCTGATCATGACAATACAGCTCCAGGTATTCCTCGACCTTCATCGGATTCTCCTCCAGCTCGGTCGGCTGCGCTTCGATTCTCTCCGCGACATAGGCCAGAATTTTCTTGGCTCGGAGCATGCGGTTGGCATTGAGACGACTGTGGTTGTTGTCAATATTTAAGTATCAACTTAATGGTGTTTGGCGTTTGGGACAAGAAGAAAGATATGAGGTCGGTGGGTTGGGGGCTCACCCGTCAGCTGTTGCTATGCTTGGTAGCTCGTCTTTGAGAGGCTGTAGAGTGAAGGAGACTTTGACAGTCTCTTTATAGGGAATGTGGTTCTAGATTAGGAGTCAGCGAGATGCTACAAAGCTATTTGGGGACGATCACTACCCGAAGGAGTAGGTCTCCTAACCAGGCAGGCGCAATCTTCTCGACGATGTCTGCGTCAGCTCCCAAAGTGGCGATTGCTCCCCCATAGAGGTCAACTACTCCGCCTGCTTCTGGACTATCCTCCTGAATGAGGACCAACGTGTGTGGTGGTTGTCTCAGCACAGGCGTTTCATCCGGCAAGCTGGACGTCACTCCTATGACTGGTGGCTGATCCGGGTGGGTTTGGATTTGCTCGTCGTAATCATGCCGGATCCTCTGGATGACTCCATAGAAACTATCCTCAAATGTTCGCTCCCCCTTTTCGGACGACTTGTCCGATGCATCCTCCGACTTGTCTTCTTGTGGTGTAACGACAGGCTTAGCCTCGCCGCTGATCCGGCTTAGTTTCATGCTCGGAAAAGTCATTTTGAAATTCTTCCCCTTCCCAAACAGAGAACCTTTCTTTTTTTCGTCTTTGTCGTCGACTGGAGAGGCAGGCAACGCATCGGGACCTTTGTCGCCTAGAGTGTTTGCTATTTTTTGGTTGCTTTCCGACGAAGCTTCAGAGGGCTGTGCGGTGGGATTCGGGGAGAAATAATCATCGGGCCGTGTGCCTGTGGTACTCGCTTGGTCGTTCGTGGTGCCGTCCTGTTCGGACCCATGATCTTCCTCTGCAGTCGGCTCTAAGTGGTTTGGTGGTAATGAGGACACATGGTTAGGGGGTCCAGCAGGGCTAGCAACACCGATTGACAGCCCTGGAGTGCCTGGGATTAGATAAGATCCACCCGACGGTCGAGGAGTAGGTTGAGAGTCGTTGGAAGACATTGCTGACCCTGGCATCATGATTGAAAGCGGCGCATTTCCACGTTGCAGTCCATTAAGTCGGTGATGTTTCGCCAACAACTCTTTTCGGTAGACTTCATCTCTCTTGATCTCCTCTTCGATAAGCGCAGTGAAGAGGTTCCGCAGAACCCATTTGCCAAGATTGACTACTCAGATCATCGTCAGTGCGAAGGATCTTTTTGCAGCAGGTGGAGAGGTTCGTGTCACGCACTTCTCTGATCTTCTCTAAAATCCGCCAAGTTGGCAACGTCGGTTTCATCGGCATACACCTCTGCATCGAAACAGTAGTTTTCTTCGAGCATGACACTTAGTCTGCCTGTACGCGTATCGACCGCGCACCAGTTCGCTACACTTTCAACGGTGTTCACCATGGGAACGACGTCCTCCAGATGCTGTTTGCCAAAAGACTTGATAGGCATGCACTACTTGGCTGTCAGTTCTGCGATTGGGAGTCCAAGCCCAGATTACCTTTAGCAAATCCCACAGAACGACTTCGCCCGTGCTATCCAGGGTCAAGACTCTCTTTCGGTCGTTGAGCATTACATGTTTTATGAGACCATTCTGGCCTTCTATCGTCTCCTCAGGTAGGGCTTGTATAGGAATGGTTAAATGTTGATCTGTCTCTATCATTGCTTCTGAAGCTTTGCGAATGCTCGGAGTCTGTTGTGAAGTCGACCGTTCAAACTCCTTTAACCTAGTTCCTGGAAAAGGTGCAGTAACGGACAATCGAAGAAGAGCGGCGGAAGGGATTTTCGACGTAGCATTTACGCCGTTAGTGGTAGGAAAATTTGTGTTCGACGGTGAGGTGGGAACTGATCTTTTGGAGAGACTACTTGGAGCTCGACTTTGTTCAGGTAGTGGTAAAGGTTCAATGTCCGCGTTAGTGTTAATGTCGCACCAGCGGTTGATACTCGAGCTTGAGGTCGTTGTCCAAATGTGCCCTCCAGCAGCAACGATCTTGTGTACACCATCGTTTTCCTGAAGTACCGCTAAGGATATGCCTTCGTCTATCTCTTTAACATTTCTCGTATCGGTCTTCGCAACCAACCCGGATCTGTCACTAGAATAAAACAGTGACAACTGTGGATGAGTTGAGAAAAGGCACCAGACGCTGTCATTGTGCATCGTCAAAGTGTTCAGGCAGCGACCAGCTGTCAAGGACCACACTTTCACAGTCTGGTCCGAAGACGCGGTCATCACGGTATCGCCATCCTCACTAAGCAGGATATCTCTTACGTTGTCCGTATGACCTACCAGTTTGGTTATGCTCTTCCCCGTCCTCACGTCCCATATTCGGACGACGCTCTCAGGGCCTCCACTAGCAATTATGGGACCTTTGGAGCGTAGAGCATATATAGAACCTTTAGTCACGCCCTCACTTTTTCCGACGTCGATTTGTAGCTTCTGCCCCGCGCCATTAAGGTCCCAAAGGCAGATTTTATGATCCAAGCCGCCTGAGGCTACCCATGTTGCCGTGGGATCGGGAGTAGTCAAACATTTGACATAATCACTATGAACACCGATGGTCTGGGCTCTGGTTCCCTGGGCAGAATGCGGTCTCCACGCCTTGACAGTCACATCTGAAGAAGCTGATACGAGCGTGGAATTCTGCTGGGTCAACACAATGTCATTCACCCAATGTGTATGCGCTTGTACTTGGCGACGAAATTTTGTAGAGTTCAAGGATTTCGGAGTCGAGTCTGAGGATTGGTCTTCGGGCGATGAGAACGGGTTTGAAGTATGTGTATCGTGAAGGTCCAGGTTAAGGTCCCAAGCACAGATCGCCCCGTCGCGGCCACCAGTATATCTTGAGCACTGTCAGTACAAAAGGACCATGTGTTGTAGAGACTGTCGTACAGAATAGAGTTGTCTTCGTCAATTACAAGCCCATTTACGCCTAAGCGATGACCCCCGGCCTTCTTCGCTAATGGCAAGACTGCATAATTATTAGATTCGATTGCGCAGATCATACTCAAGCTCAAAGATTACCATAGCTGATTCTTTGGCGCTTCTTCCTCGCCATTGAAGTTACGCTGGACTTGTAGGAAAATGTTGCATGAGGTTAGGGTCGCATGATGGGCATTCCCTCTAAATGCTCGAGTCCGTTCCCGAAGGAGCGAGCGGATCGCAACTTGAGGTCATTCTGTGAAAGCCGTCTCCCTGACATTTTGCAGCAAACAAAGCACATACCAGCTGCGCTAACTTTACTTGTGAACATTTACACATCGCAAGCTGACGCCGCCGGAACCAGCCTACATGAACACAGCTGCAGTGTTCCTGCGCCAGCGAGCCAAGACTTGCGGCGCTTTGCTACCAGGGGCAATGCAGCTATTCTGCTCGCCAGTACGGAGTTATGCGGGGCGCTTCAGGGGCAGTATTGTTAGATGGTCACAAGAACTGTATCCATACTGGTATTAGTATGGATTATTTTCATAAAGGCATCCCCCCCTCTACCCCTTTTCCACCAGTCTAGTCCAGGTTTCCCCAACGCCCAGCTTTGCGTGCAAAGACTGCTCTACTCCATTAAATGCTGAAGTTCGCCGCCATTAGGATCTCATGTTCTTCATCGAAGCTGTGGCTCTTTCCATAGCCTCCTGGCTTCTTGCTTCAGTGGATACTGCATGCTCACTTGTCGCCGGGAGGCTGAGGAGCATTTCCCGCCTCCAAAGTATGCTCATGACCCGGCGCACGTCTTACTTCACCCTGCTCCTCCTGGCTGCAAACGGGAGTCTCCAACACCGAGTCGTCCGATAAGATCTCGTCCATGGTCGCCCTCTCCTTTGGATCTACCTTCAACATTCTTCCAATAATATGGCGGCTCTCCCTGGGAAGAAGACGAAGCAACCTCCATGGCCCCTTGACCACCTCACTCTTACCAGAAGCATCTGATGCTGTGGAGGTCTTTGCCGATGCGTCAGAAGCTCCATTGGCCTGGTTCGCTTCTGAGTGGCTATGGCTATGGCTATGGCGATGGCGATGGCCAGACTTGTCTTTTCCGTCCCCATTCTGCGACAGACTAGGCTCAGTTGGTCGCCTTGAGTCTTTGGCATCCTCTATCACGAATCCGTCTTTCGATCTATTCTCGGATACACGCCGAGGCTCCGAATCAGGCACGGGAGTCCCAGGCGTTGGTGGCGCCACAAAGAGCTTGTAGGAATTATCTATGAGTCGCGGCTGCTTCCATGGGAATCTCCGAAGCGTCATGCAGCAGAAAATGATGGCAAGTGACCATATGTCGGTAGCTGTAGGGTCGTACTTTTTCTCCTCGTAGACTTCAGGCGCCAAATAAGGATCTGAACCGACGATTCCTAAGACGTATGTGAGTCACTACAACGAGCATAACGGTCGTGTACTTACCAGATGCAAGTACAATATCATTCTCAAAAGGATATCTGAAGACCGTCGCGCTTCCGAAGTCTATGAGTTTCATGATACCGTATTCGTTGACCACCACATTGTCTAGTTTCAAGTCGCGATGGGCTAGACCCATGCTGTGCAGGTAGCTGACTCCATTGACGATCTGCAGAAATGAGCAAGCGACTTCTTCTCTGCTCATCTTGCCTGTCATGACGATGGCGAATAGGTCGTACGGCGCATATTCCATGACCTCATACCAACGATCTTTTTCTTGAATAATGTCCATCGTTTCAATTATGTTTCCATGGTGAAGAGTTGATCCAATGCAAAATTCCGCAGTCACCTTTTTGGAGTAGTCTTTTTCACTCTCCCAAGAATGCCTTTCTCGAAATTGCTTGACCGCGAATGTAACACCATCACTACTGCGCTTCAAAAGACGCACCGAGCCACCGGCACCAGAACCCAGGACTTTCCCGAATTTGCCATACTTAGCCTCGAGTCCGTGATCATCCGCAAAGGGGACGTTAGACGGCGGAACTTGATGGGGAGGCGTTTTCGAGTCGGGCTTGGTACTAGGTTTTCTCGATGCAGGGGCAGGAGACTCCCCACGCTTGTGCTTGTGGCCGAGACGGAAGAACCTCTTGAGCTCGGACATCGATCCGTGATGCTTTTTTTCGCTCAGTCCCCCAGACCCGTCATCATGGACATGTGCAAGGCCGTCCTTTTTACCACCAAAAATAGACGACTTCTTCTCCTGCTTTCCTTCGTTGCTGCTCCCTGATCTTGGCAGTAGATGTGCATTTTGCAACGCTTGAGCAGGTGTGACTGAACTCCGTTTTGAGTCCCGGCTGATTTGATAGCGCTGATCTATCTGCCCTGGAACTTTTTGTTGCCCATGCCGTCTGCTCTGATCCGCGGGTTGGGTCAACGATTGTACGGGGGCTTGACGATTTGAAGACTCAGATGGGGTGGTTGGTGTTGGACTTGGGTCGCCAGGACTGGACTCTCCAGAAGGTCCCACGGCGAAGCGGGGCACTCGTTTTGGAGCATCTGGCCACGACTCCTCCGAAACTGATGTAGGGCGAGTGGAATGCTGGTCAGAGGAGGGAGGCCTGGAAGCCGTAGCAGTAGGAGAAATGGATTCTGACATAGACCTACCGTGGGGTTGTTGAGGAGGAGATGTTTGTGGGGTAATAGCAGTGGACTTCGCTTCTTGCTTGGACGTAACAATCGCGTCGGTTGAGGGCTCTCTGGAGCAAGAGTCATGTGGTGTAAGAGGTGGAGAATGAATACTAGAGATAGGAGGCGATGGTCGAGCAGAAGGCATGAGAGAGTGTCTGGGAGAGCCACGGGGGCTGGGCTCCCGGGAGGTTGCCTGGCAGCAATGTCAGTGTAACAGCACTGGGCAAATAATATTTGCGCAACGACGGGGCTTCCCCAGAAGGGCGAGGCTGAGGCAAGAATGCAAGGTCAGGAAGGTGCTGGCGATAGTTATGACCTACTCTTGAAGGCGGAAGCGACATGGGCTCGAAGGCATAATTTGACATTCGGCTCTCTTGAAGCTTGGACTTTTGCAAAGTAATTGCAAGGTTGCGTATTTCTTCTTTGGCTTCCGGGGTCAATTCTTCCGCCGATTTGACTTTCTGCCCGGACGGGTCGATCATCTGGTGTATGCCATGAACGGGCTCTATTTCTTGGACTCCAGACGCAAACCGCACAGCTTGAGGAGTAGAAGATCTGGGAGGATGGCTGGACTCTCCTTGTGGCGGGTCCTGCGCTTTCGAAATATTGTTTGCTTTATCTGTACATCGTCTGTTAGCCTCGCGTCCTAGCAAAGAGGAGGCCAGGAGGCCAAGAGCCATACTCTTCTTCTCGCTAACATCTTCTCCAGGGTAGAACATAGACACCAGTTTGGAGGTCATTGTGGAGATGAGATCGGCAACGGTTCAGGAGATCGGTAGATCGTACTGGAGACTGTAAAAGGATTGGAGTTCGACAACAACAGAAGTTCCAAGGCCAAACAGGAAGCAGTTTCCTGCACTACTCCAGGTGATGTCGACACATAGGCCTAGTAAGAGACTTGGAATCGTTAAAGACAGCTCTCGCAGAAGCATGAGGTTGAAGGAAGACGGACCGATTCAAGCCGAGCAGCAGTAAAGGACCTGGGTAAATGATGTGCTGTGCCGACCTACCCTAGATCGTACCCTTATGTAGTCGAGCTAAATGTGCAAGGACGAGTATTCCAGATATACATATCAAGTACCTATTGCTATGTATGTAGAGTTCATGAAAGGAATGCCCAGCGGTCAGGAACAATGCAGGATGTCTTGTCCGACTTCATCAATCTGTAACTAACTTACGGCGGAGTCATGGTCTTTGTCGGAGTATCAGGCCTGTTGAGGCAAGTGGGATGGATCCCTGCTTGCTAGCCGCTGTATCGTGCAGCAAATACTCGTACTGCCCCCTCAGTGGACCCTCCTACGGTGCCGTAACTTTGAAATTTTGACGATTACGACGTATTCCTTTGTCAGCTATCTAATGGCCAATGATCAGCTCTTAAACAGGTACTGCAATGATACGTAATACTGCAAGGAGTGCCGGAAGCACATGTGATCAATGGCGGGCGTGATAGACGATGAAGCCGGAAGAAGCTCGGCAGGTGGGAGGGATGCATTGTGGTCTATTGTCCCTCCACAAGGTCCTATTAGACAGAATACCTCCTGGAACGACGAGAAAGCTTGACAGCGGTATGCAGCCTGAGCTCATGCATATTTTGAACCGCTCTGCTCCTCCTGAGCTGTGTCTACACCGACCTTGGAGTCGTGCTCTTCCAAAACGCTGTACACACCCCCCAACGCTGATTTCCTTCGCTAGTCTCATCATGGATTGTTCGCTCTTCTAACCATGGATTTCCTGACCTTGAAGGCGTCATCCATGAGCGAGCTGCTCGACAACAGTTGTAGAGTAGAACTCTGGATAACTCACTATTCGGTTGCTTTACCCCGAAAGTGTGCCCCGTCGTGTTCGAGTGATGGATTCAGGGCTGGTGTGTCTATTGCGACTCCAGTCAATACCGCATTCGTTGTCCAAGAGAGCAGCTGTCCTTCCCATCGTCGCCGTCCGATGTTATTCTCCGATGCTGCAGTTGGCCCGTTGCAGACGTTGCCGTATCAATTGAGTTGCTCTAGTACTTCATGCCGTGACCGTGACTCCAATTGAGTTGGCTTGTGCTATCACGCTCTTGCATAGCCCTTGGACACTCAAGCCCGATAGGCGTGGCTCTGACTGTTTTATTTTGGCTATTTCATAGACGTGCTTCAAAGTGACACTGCCCACACTTTCGTGTCCTGGTCTGCTTGCGCCTCGTATTTTATTTTTGATTTCTTTCACGCCAGCAGCCTGCAGCAACATATATGCTGTGGTAGGAGTCCTCAACTCGAATGAAAAGGTTCGATCGGGACGGATAGTGACTCGAGCTGGAATGGGAACACCGGGATTGATGTGAGCTGTCCTTGCGTTGAACTCCTTGAGAACTTGTTAGTTTGTGGCTTCAGCACTGGATCAGAGCATTGCTCTACCTTGCAGAAGTCCATACTCTTAACTCCCTTACTACCCAGAGCCGGACCAACCGGTGGACTTGGACTTGCTTTACCAGCTCCCACAATAAGCTTCACAATCTGATCTCGTGTTGCCATTTTGCGTGCCATCTTGCAGTAATTTTTGGAGGGCTTTGCTCGAAGTAAGCAAGTGCTATAGCGTAGAGCAGAAGCCTTGTTGTATGATTATTTGAGGATAAATCGTTGACCAAACTGTTTTAGATTGCATAGTACGGAGTAGAGTATTGGTATGCGAGCTAGGTGGTAGCCAAGCGTTCACGATCCCCATGTCCAACTTAACTTAGACGGGCAGGTTTACCCGCCGCAAGCCGCCAATATTCCAATGCTCGCTGACGTCGGCAGGGCCCGAGACACATATTCTTACATCCCATACTAGTATTCCTGAGGTTGATATTCTCTTTCGGACCCTCAGAATGAATTGGTTCAAGCAAACGTGAGTTATCTCACGCAAGCCCTGCCTAGTTGTTATGAATCTGACAGGCAAATCGTGCTTCAAGGTTGGCAAACGTCGCCGGCACTCAGGAGCCTGAATATGGTCCATCCGCGATGCAATCAGTGGCTGTACAGGCACAATCAGTGCCCTTTACTGAGTTGTCGAAGGACGATCTGAGATGGAAGGCATTGGAAAGCACGTGTGTCGAAACACAGACTTTTTACTTCATGTCCGATGATGGGGTCGTTGCTTTGCTCCAAGTCATTTACAGCAACGTTGGGTCAGACTGTGGAGATGCTATGCCGCTCTCGCGCTGATTCATCCCAGTGGCATCCGAACGACGTGTCAATTCAATTCAAAGATCTTCAACCACGAAGGACCTTTCAAGCATCTTTGGTGTTCAGACTCGCTGAATAATTATGGCTTTGACGAAGAACAATATTGCTTCTATGCTGACAACCTGGCTGTGGAGCTCAATTCTAACGGCACTTCCTTTACAATTAAATCCGCTGTGAGCGAAGACAGCATAGTCAATATTACTTTGACTCGGGCTGCTCCCGGTTTCCAGATTGGCAAAGATGGAACGAGCTACTTCGGAACTGATCCTTCGCATCCTTGGGGATCTATGAGACACGTTTTTTGGCCTCGATGCGACGTAGAAGGAAGCATAATCACGAAAGAGAAGAAGTACGATATGAGAGGAAGAGCTATGTTTGTTCACGCCTTGCAGGGCATGAAACCCCATCACGCAGGTATGTGTTCAGCAGCCTCGCGAACTCTGTTGTGCCTAACCTTCCGCAGCTGCTAGGTGGAATTTCATTAATTGTCAGACCCCTACCTACTCGGCCGTGATGATGGAATTCACCACGCCTGCCTCGTATGGTAACACGGTTGTGAATGTCAGCGCCTTAGCTAAGGACGACGAGATCATATCAGCAGGAGCTTCGAGTTCGGCGAAGCATACTGCTACAAACAAAGACAGCGAGAACGACTGGCCTGAGCCTAAGAGTGTGTCTTTCGAATGGAATGGTAAGACCAGAGACGGTCGACCAGTCGTTGCCCACGTTACAGGCAGTTTGGGCCCACGTCTGGATCGAGTCGACGTCTTGGCTCATATACCTGGCTTCGTTAAGACCATTGTTGGTGGTGTTGTAGGGACAAAACCGTTCATATATCAGGTTTGTGATCTGCCCCTGGTCGACAACCTCTGCTCACCAATATAGTATTGTCCCACGGATCGATTACGACTCAAGATCAAGATCGGTGACATAGAAGCCGAGGAAGAGGGCATACTGTTCTCCGAAGCTACCTTCATCTCCTAGTCTCCTGATCCTACGTAACTGCATGGCGTCTTTCTCTCTTGGCTAGACTGTTGATTGCGCACAACATCGGGAAATACCCATGTACCCTAATAATGCAATCCTCTTCCATCTGCAACCTCAGGGTTACTCTTATGTCTGTCCGTCCATAGCATTTTTGCATTGCTGCCAAGAAAGTGCATAGCCTCGAAGTCACTGTCACGAAGTTATTCACTGCTTTCTCCACTGGCTATTCTATTCAGCGATTCAGCTATTCAGCCACTACTGAGCAGTCATTTGCCTGGCATACTACATGACCCATAAAACTTCTTAGCCTTCACCCTCACTTCCTGTCAATCTCCACCACAGTCAATATCACGTCGCAATCCATCTTCAACTCTCACCCACCTCACTACTTAGGCATCGCTCTCCTTATCACCCTTCACATTCTCACACCCCAACCCTTTCACCTCACCTCAAAATGTCTAACCGCCAGATCACTTGGGCTAATCTGCCTGTCGGCGTTGGCCACGGCCAAGGCCTTGCATACCGTGGTCCTAGCGGTCTTGGTGGCTTCAGCAGCTCGGTTCCTCGACGTCACCGTTACAAGCTTTGCCGTGATAACATCCGCGGTGTCAGTAAGTTCTCCACCGGCAGCTTTGCTGTCACTATCCTCAGATGATTTGAGGTGAAGTTGACATAATCTTCAGCAAATCCTGCTATCCGGTCAGTTTCTCACTCACCTCTCTGTCACTTCAGAGCATTCGTCTAAGGCGGATACACTCATCCTCCTCCGAACATTGTACGAGGTCTCCTGTGTACTGCTGCTCATGCCTGAATTCTAGTCGTCTCGCCCGCCGTGGTGGTATACAGAGGATCCGATATGAAATCTACAATGACGTTCGAGCAGTCTTGAAAGATTGGTTGTCCGACGTGAGGCTCCCTGGCGCCCTGCCGTCCTCTATTTACTTTCTCCTTACTCACAAATCTACTTTCAGGTCCTCAAGCACATCTGCCACGTCGTCGAACACGGCCGCCGAAAAGTGAGTAAATTAGCATTTAGTGGTCACTCACTTGTTCCGCCTCCTTTACAGTCACTTGTAAAGTGCCAATCAAGACAAACCAACTGACCTTTCGGTGAAATCGAATAGACTATCACATCGACTGATGTGGTCTGGGTTCTCAACCGGGTGAGTTGCACAACCCGAGTCAGCTTCTCCCCTTGCCTTCTTCTGCTCTAGCCTAGTCTTCACCCTTTCGCACGCGCTACACGAGGAAAATGAAGCTGACCAAAGGGTGATCTTCACTCGATCATAGCGCGGTACACCTATCTATGGATTCGATCGGAGCAGGGTCCAGCACCGCTCTGGGAGGCATTGAGCACCGAGACTTGACTGGTCAGGTGTCTCATCATAAAGAGTTGGTAAAACAGTGACAATGATGATGATGATGATGATGTTGGCACTTGGCGTTCAGGAAGGCTCAGGAATTTGAGGAGAGATGGAGTTTCGGAACTGGTCTCACCGTCTACGCTCCGAGGTGTTCATTGGAGAATGAGTGACTTGCCTGGAAAGAGTGGTTGATTAGGGCACTGTGGAACGAGTGATGTACTATCCTGACGGGATAAAATGATCGGCTTGACTTTGTTCACCAGATGTGGATGATGTGGAACATCCAGCGTACCAGATAAGATGGACGTTGGGAACCTGTCAAGGTCGTACTGATACTGGTACTACTACTGGTACTGATCCTGCCCAGTCTAGATAATCCAAGAAGTGAACTGACATCGCATCATCATCTCCTCCCCTTCCCCCCCTTCCCACCATTCCCGTTACCATTACCATTACCACTACCAGTATCATTACTACTACTCTCCAGACTCATATTCATCTTCATCTTCACATTCACAAACCTCTCCAGCATGTCGCGCGCCCTCCTCTCCCTCGCCTCAAACCCGGCGTTGAACAAACCCGGCAGCACCCTTGCGCTATTGGCAGGATCGGCCGCGAAGACGGGCGCTCCAGCGCTTGCCACGGCACAACTGGACTGCCTCCTCCAGCAGGGCGGCGCCCACGCCCTTTCTGCGGTATTTCTGGCGCACCGTCCATGCGCGGATGACCGCCTTGATCTTCGGGGTTGCGTTGGCAGCATTCGCAGCAGCATTCGCAGCAGCAGCACCGCCGCTGTTATTACTCCTATGGCCCTTCTTCCCCCCACCACCACTGCTGCTGCTGCTGCGCCGCTTCACACTACTACTCGCATCCACCACACCGGCAAGCACCAGCGCGGCAATGACCTCGTCTCCGAACCTCGTCACCAACACCTCCACCTTATTGTTATTATGACTATTATTGTACCCATCAGCGCCCAACCAGCGCCACGTCCCCACCCGCTCTCCGCCTCGACCAGATACACGGCGACCATCCACCTGACCGTCAGCAGTGCCGCCATGGTGACGCCGGCCACGGTGGTCAGCACGATGGCTGGTTGCCACGAGGGCGATGTAGAGGGCGAGGGTGACCGGGTGGAAGATCAGGGCGTTGGCGGCGAGTTGGCGCTGTTGCGCCACACTGTCGGAGATGAGGTGCAGGGCCGCGGTTTG